>NC_056749.1:537298143-537478904 GCF_019279795.1 Protopterus annectens | reverse complement strand
CACTCGAACATCTACATTTATGGTAGGTACAAAACTGTACTATGTTCATCGTGTTACCCTGCAGTCATCACACTTGGGTAGAATCCCAAAGCTATGGATGGGAGGTGGAGTCAAACAGGGTTAGAGGAGGCTAGAAGGCCCTGCAAAACTGCAGTGGCAAAGCCAGCTCTAGTCTTAGAGTAAAATATCCTTGGTTGGCACCCCCCTGAGGAAGGCTGTAGATGTAGCTGCTGCCCTGGTAGAGTGGGGCCTTATGCTAGCAGAAACTGGTTTTCCATGGTGGGTGTAGCAAAAATGTATGCAATGTCCTATCCATTTGGAAATGGTCTGTTTTGAGATGGCCTTTCCTTGTGATGCTGTAGCATAGGATACAAAAAGCTGGTCAGATTTTCTGAAGACCTTAGTTTTATCCAAGTAGTAGCGTAGCTGGCTGTGAATGTCCAAGGAATGCAGGAATCTTTCTCCTTTGTTCTGTGGATTTGGAAAGAAGGTGGGTAAATGGATGGTTTGATTTAGAGCCACACTGGATACCACCTTAGGCATAAAGGAGGGGTTAGTTCATAGAGAAACTCTGTCTTGATGAAAAATGAGGAAAGGCTCTACTGCCATTAGTGCCTGAAGTTCTGAGACTCTTCTGGCTGAAGTAATTGCTAGCAACAGGGAAGTCTTCCATGATATAAACTTTAAGTCAGCTGATAAGGCTGGCTCAAAAGGAGATAGCGTAAGTTTTTCCAGAACAAAATTGAGGTCCCAAGTTGGTGTTGGTGCTCTCCTGGGAGGCCTAATGTTTTTGGCCCCTCTGAGAAACTGCTTTAGCAGTGGATGTGAAAATAAGGGAGGATCCGTGTTGTAGTGAGCTGAAATAGCCGAGGCGTGGATTTTAATAGATGAAAAAGAAAGCTCTTTGTGTAACATCTCAGTTAGATATTGTAGAATCTGAGGTATGTCTGGCTGAAGGGTATTTTGGCCTTTAGCTTGGTTCCAGGCGCAAAACCTTTTCCATTTGTCTGAGTAGGCTTTCCTGGTGCTGGGCCTGCTGGCCTCCAGAATAACATCCATAACAGCTTGTGAAAGAGGAGCTGGCTGGTTGCTTAGGTGATTTGCCATGCAGCCAAATTTAAGGTTTTGAGCTGGCTGTGTAGAATCTGACTGTCTTGCTGCGTGAGCAGATGAGGAATTTGTGGTAAAATCCATGGTGGGCCCTGGGCCATGTTCCTTAATAGTGGGTACCAGTGCTGGTGTGGCCAGTCTGGGGCGGGGTCTCTATCCTGACTTTCAGCAGCACCTTTGTGAGAACGGGCAATGGAGGGAAGGCATATACTGTCAGCATTTTCCAACTGAATGAGAGTTCGTCCACTTTCCAAGCTTGATGGTGAAATCTCCTTGTGCAAAATTTTTGTAGCTGATAGTTTTGGGGGCTGGCAAACAGGTCTATGTCTGGGAGCCCCCATTTTTGAGTTATCATTGCAAATACTTGTGGATCCAGTTTCCACTCGTGGGGATCCTTGATGTTTCTGCTTAGGTCATCTACCAATGTGTTCTTATTTCCTGGCAGGAATTGAGCTTGTAATTGAACTTGGTAAGCCAGTGCTGTGTTCCACAAGGTCATTGCTTGCCTGCATATAGGGTAGGAGTGTGTACCCCCTTGTCTGTTTATGTACCACATTACTGTGGTGTTGTCTGTCCTTATTATAAGCTGTCCTGGATGTAAGAGGTCCTTGAAGGCTGTCAGGACATTCTGTACAGCGAGCATTTCTTTTTGATTGATGTGCAGATTTCTTTGATCTGCAATCCATATCTGTGAGCACTGTCCTGCCATGTGTGCCCCCCAGGCATAGTCTGATGCATCTGTTGTCATAGTTTGCCTGGCTGGGGGCAAGGTGAAAGGCTGACCCTTGTTGAGGTGACATGCCTGTGACCAACATAGAAACTCCTGTTGAAGGCAGGGAATGAGAGGTATCATTGTTTCCAAGCTGTGGCTGTGTTGAGTCCATACGCTTTTTAGGTACCATTGCAATTTCCTCATATGCAGTTTTGCAAATGGTATTAGTAGTATGCAAGATGCCATGAAGACCAAGGCCTGCAGAATTTTTCTTGCAGGGAGTTGGGTCTTTGTTGCCATTGTTTTGAAGTACTGAGTTAGTTGTAGTTGTTTGTCTGGCGTCAGATAAGCCATCTGGGCCGTTGTATTCAAGCTGGCACCCAGGAATGTCATTTTGTGAGGGCCCTAGTTTTGATTTATTTTAGTTTACTGTGTACCCTAGGCAACTTAAAAGGTGTTTTACATAAGCCAGATGTAAGAGAATGTCCTTGCTTTCTGCTTGGATGAGGCAGTCGTCCAGGTATGGGTATATCTGAATTCCTCTGTCTGCATTATGCAATTACTGGTGCCAGGCATTTTGTGAAGACCCTGGGCGCAGTAGATAAGCCAAAGGGCAGTGCAGAGAATTGGTAATGGGTTGAACCTGCAATGAAACTGAGGTATCTTCTGAAATTTTGTCTGATAGGGACATGCAGGTATGCCTCCTTGAGTTCCAACGTTACTAGCCAAGCTTTCTTGCCCAACATGGGAAGAAGCTGCTGTAGTGTTAGCATCTTGAATTTGGGTACTTGCAAGAAGGTGTTTAGAACTGAAAGGTCCAGAATGGGTCTCCAAGCATTGTCCTTTCTGGGGACTAGATAAAGCCTGGAGTAAAATCCTTGGCCTTGCTCCTGTGTAGGTACCAGATGAATGGCTCTCATGTCCATGAGAGCTGTAATTTATTTTTGTGCCTCTGCCCATTGATTTTGTGTCAGGTTTGGCATTCCTTTTATCCTTGGCAAGGTGTGGAAATGGAATCTGTATCCTTGTGAGATGATGTCTAGGACCCATTTGTCCTTTGTGACGATACGCCAGTTGTCTGCAAAAAGTGCTAATTTTCCTCCCAAGGGAGCTGCCAAGAGAGTTTTGCTTGGCAGTTTGTCTGCAAAAAGTGCTAATTTTCCTCCCAAGGGAGCTGCCAAGAGAGTTTTGCTTGGCAGTTTGAGGTTTAAGTCATTGTGTTTGCCTTCTAGTAGTTTGGGACCTGTCTACTCCTCCCTTCTGTGTTGCAGTGCCCCATTGGCAAGGTTTGTAAGGGATTTGTGCTTGTCCTCTTGCCCCTTGGGCGCCTGTATCTGTGGTCAGTAGCTGGAAAGGACCAATTTATTGTTGGCCAATTTCTGCTGCAGCGTGGGGGCTGTACCTGTAAGAAATCTTTGACAGTCTGCATAGATTTTGCCTTATCCTCCATTTTCTTTAAAACCTCTTTTGCTTTAACCCCAAATAAGACATCATGCTGTAAGGGTGCATCTAGTAACTTTGCTTTAACATGATCAGGCAGAGTTTGTTCCTTTAACCAAGCATGCCTACGTATAACAGACCCAGTAACAGCTGCTCTACAGGAAGCTTCCAAGGAAACAAATCCACATTGTAAAGTACGTTTGCCCACCTGTTCAGCTGCATGCAACAGATCCTGCATTTCCTTGAATTCAGACTGTTGAGGGTGTGTGCTCATCTTTTGTTTTATTTGAGACATTAGGAATTGCTGGTATTTAAGCATGTGAAAATGACAATTTAGTGCTCTCATAGCTAGAGTAGCTGAGGTGTAAACCTTCTTCCCACACCTATCTAGTGCTCTGGAGTCCCTTTCAGGGGGTACAGGATTTTTAGCCATAGAAGCCTTAGCCCCTTTGGGACCCTGGGAGATTGTCTCTGGATCAGCAACAGGGCTTTTGTAAAGGAATTTGTGTGAGTCAGGCACTCTATAGTATCTATCTGGTTTGGCTGGAGCAGGAGGCAGAGAATCCGGATTTAGACTAGATTCTAAGTAAACATCATCCACAATGTCTAAAACTGGGGGGATAGCAAGTGGTCTGTGCTGGGGGAGTAAAAAACTCTCTGAGCCTTTTCTTTGAGTCTGAGTAGTCCTGACCTTCCCAGTGGAAATATTCCCTCATGGTATGCAAGGTTTCCCCAAAGGAATAGTCTTCAGGGGGAGAAGCTGAGGGAATGGAATCTTCAGCATCAGAATCTTCACAAGGGGGAAAGGAGTAATCCTGTTCCTCAGAGGAGCCTGAGGAAATAGACACTTGATCAGAGGAGGCATAATCCTCCTCTTGTCTAGGCCTTTTGTCGGGAGGGGGGGGGGGTTGGGAACCCCTGATTAAAGAAATCAAATCTTCAGCCATTTTAAGCATCTTTTTCTTAGGCATGGGGCCTTGAACTGGAGACTGAAGTGCAGTCTTTTTTGGTTTTAGTCTCGTCTTAAGCTTAGCATAAGATTTTATGGTGAGAGTAGTCGGTCTGAAGACACTTTCTGAAACCGAAGGTGTTTCTACAGCACCGGCTTCTCCTTCTGCAATGTCGGTAAGGCCTAAAGAAAATGGCTGCGTCAGCCTAGAACTCTCTGCTTGAGAATCCAAAGCGGTCTGGGGTTCCAATTCTGCGGTAGCCAGGGGCTGCGTAGGTGCCTCACTAAAAACCGGAGAACCGGCGACCGGCCCAGCCGAGGCCTCGGAGTCTGGCTTGGATCTACGCTGCCTGTCTTTATCTTTGCGTTTTTTATGCATGCCGGTAGTCGGTTGCTCCGACAGCATAGTGCAATTAAATTTCCTACCGAAGTAGTGTCATGCGAAATCAAAGCATCGCTTTATAGTTTGCTTATTGAACCTAGCACAAAACCGACAGCCAGTGACGTCGTGGTCTGGGCCTAGGCAAGGTATACAATAAGAATGAAAGTCCTTATGAAGTATTTGTTTCCCACAAGAAATGCAATTGTTAACTTTTTCTGACATCAGACTGAGGCAAGAAAAGGTTCCCCAATGGGGTACTTAGCTTTGAAGACTTCGGACTGAAACTCTATTAGAAAACCTCAGGTGTCGGCCGACCGGCACTTGAGAACTGCTTCTGCTTCGGGCACCGCGTGGCAAGAAAGACTGAAGAAAATGGTGTTGGATGCCTCTTATATACCCCTGACGAACTGACATCAGGAAAGAAGTGACAGCAACAGATGCCGGACCAAGACTTTGGAATTCAGGCCGACTGCGGGACCGCCTGACGGCAGGATAACCCAAGTGTGATGACTGCAGCAGGGTAACACGAACATCCCCTTGTTCCTCATCAGTAAAAACCATTAACACCAACTGCAAACCTAGCGGTAGCAACCAACCAGCCACAGTGATCAGCTTTAAACTAACTTCATGAAAAGAACAGGTATGACCACCAAAACAGAATTCAGGTTAGTCTGATGCATCTGATGATATGTTGGAAGTGAAACACTACCAAGTGTCTTTCAAATTAGTGCCAATTGCTGGTTATAAACAATTACATGGTCAAAATGATTGGCCTAAAAGATAAAGTGCAATCAGAATACCTGCCTTTTCGCTAATAAAAATTTTCCCCTCAGTTCATGCCTCTTGGGTTCCAACTGCCATAAATGCAGTTGGTGGAAAACAGGCAGTTATAGACCAGAAAAGGCAGTTTAAAATGAGCAGTTACGCTAGCATCACAAGCAAGAGTAGCTTATTCAAGGTCATGCACCATGCACTGATGACCCAAATGAGTGGAAAGAACAGCTGCTCAAAAACTTACCATAACAGTATTTCAGTACTACTGGGTTATCTCACTGAGGTAACCAGATGTCTGGGCAGGGGATAGCAAAGCCAAAAATCTTCCATACATCCAACACATGACTTAAGGCCATGGGCTTAAGGATATACAAGTGGACATATGAGCACAAAATCCTTAAACCCTCTAAGCCAGGAGACCTGGAAACACCACAGTAAAAGTAACAAAAGATTAAGGTCAGCCAAGAGGGGGGAAGTATGAACATGGTTCCCTCAGTCCATGAGCATTCACAAGGTAAACATTAGAAAAAAGAGGGAAAGCTGGGTGGGAAAGTACAGCTGTGTACACTTACCATAAATGTAGATGTTAGAGTGTATTAACTGTTGCAGTCATTACTTTTGGGTCATCTGCTTGGAGGTAGCCCTCAGTTGGCCTGATTAACAAAGTCTCGAGTCCTGCTTCGGTTGCTGACCCTTCTTCCATGATGTCAGGTCGTCAGGAGTATAAAACATGCAGCCGATGCCATTACATCAGTTTTTCTTGTCCCAGATGTCAGGTGCCCCTCTAATGGGGAGCAATTAAATATAGAAATACAATGATATACCTCCAACAAAAAAGCAAATACACCAAAAAGGCTTTTAAGCATAGTAAAGGAAAGCAGAGGTATAGCCAAAAGAAGTTATGGGGCTGGAGGGAGGGTAAAGTACAGTTGTGTACACTTACCATAAATGTAGATGTTCAAGTGTATTCACTGTTGCAGTCATTACATTTGGGTAATCCTGCTGGCAGGTTGCCCTCAGTCTGAATTCCAAAGTCTTGGGTCCTGTGTCAGCTGTTGTCACCCCTTCCCTAACGTCAGGTCGTCAGGGGTATAAAAGAAGCAGCCAACACCATTTTATTTAGTTTTTCTTGCCCCAGATGTCAGGTGCCCCAAAAAGGGTAGTCAAAATTTATATCTGCATATAAAATAACATGCAGCCAAATAAACTTTAATTTCATCCACCAGCAAATACATCACATAGGTTCAATCAGAAGGAAAAAAAGGGGAATGGCAGGTGGGGTAACCTGGACTGCAACAGTGAATACACAAGAACATCTACATTTATGTTAAGTGTACACAACTGTACTATGTTCTTCATGTTTCACTGTTGCAGTCATTACATTTGGGTAGATTCCCAAAGCTATGGTTGGGAGGCTGGAGCTAAACAGCATTAGGGGCGGCTATGAGACCCTGCAGAACTGCAGTGGCAAAGCCTGCCCTAGATTTAGAGTAGAGTGGCAGATGATAGTGCTTTGTAAAGGTGTGCACTGAACTCCAAGTTGCTGCCTCTAAAATGTCTTTGGTTGGTACTCCTCTGAGAAAGGCTGCTGAAGTGGCCGCAGCTCTGGTGGAATGTGGCCTAATGCCCTTAGGCACTGGCTTTCCATGGTATAAGTAGCAAAAACTAATGCAGTGGCCTATCCATTTTGAAACAGTCTGCTTTTAGATAGCCTTTCCTTGTGATCCTGCGGCATATGTCACTAGTAATTGCTTTGTTTTTCTGAAAGCTTTGGTCCTGTCCAAGTAGAATCTGAGCTGTCTGTGTACGTCCAAAGAATGCAGAATTCTTTCCCCCTTGTTCTGTGGATTTGGATAAAAAGTTAGATGAATGGTTTGGTTGAGAGCCACACTGGAAACCACTTTAGGCATAAATGTTGGATTTGTCTTCAGGGAGACCCTGTCCGGATAAAAGGTTCCACAGCCATGAGTGCGTGTAGCTCTGAAACTCATCTTGCAGAAGTTATTGCTAGGAGCAGAGCTGTTTTCCAAGATAAAAACTTTAAATAAGCAGTAGCAGCTGGCTCAAAAGGAGGCAGGGTGAGTTTTTCCAAAACATAGTTGAGGTCCCCATGCAGGCATTGGTGATCTCCTTGGAGGCCTTACATTTTTGGCTCCTCTGATGTACTGTTTTAATAAGGGATGAGAAAAGATTGGTGGCTCTGCATTGTAATGAGCCGAAATGGCAGAGGCATGAATTTTAATAGAAGAAAAAGATAGGCCTTTGTCCAGCATCTCAGTTAAGTATTGTAAAATCTGAGGAATATTTGGCACAACTGCATCTGTTCCTTGTGCCTGGTTCCAAACACATAATCTCTTCCATTTTCCAGCATAAGATTTTCTAGTACTAAGCCTTCTGGCTTCCAAAATGACATCCATCACAGCTTTGCTGAGAGGTGTGTTTTGCATGACTACATTATCTGCCATGCTGCCAGGTTTAAAGTCCTGAGATGGCTGTGTAGGATCTGATTGTTTTGCTGGGACAGTAGATGCAGTACTTGTGGTACGGTCCAAGCTGGGCATTAAGACAAACTCCTTAATACTGGGTACCAATGCTGGCGGGGCCAGTGTGGTGCAATCAGTATCATTTTTGGCTTCTCCTGTCTGACCTTTACGAGTACCTTGGGGAGGACAGGCAGAGGGGGAAAGGCATACACCGATAGGTTTTTCCAGCTGAAGGATAGGGGGTCCACTTTCCATGCTAGTCTGTGATAAATCCTTGTGCAGATTCTCTGTAGTTGGTAGTTGAGGGGAGGCAAATAGGTCTATGTCCGGGCATCCCCATTTCCTTATGCTGAAGACTTGTGGATCCAGCTGCCACTCGTGGAGATCCATGAGGTTTCTGCTTAATTCGTCTGCCAGAGTATTTTTCCTTCCTGGCAAGAATTGTGCCTGTAGATATACTTGGTAAGTCAATGCTGTGTCCCACAAAGTCATGGCTAGTCTGCAAAGGGGGTAAGAATGTGTGCCCCCCCTGCTTGTTTATATACCACATGACCGTGGTGTTGTCTGCCTTTATCAGTAGTTGTCCTGGTTGAAGTAGGTCCTCGAAGGATGTCAGGGCATTTTGAACAGCTAGCATCTCTTTTTGATTGATATGTAGATACATTTGGTTTGAGGTCCATGTTCCCTGAATTCATTTTCCTGCCATGTGGGCCCCCCAGGCATAATCTCAAGCATCCGTTGTTAGTGTCTGCCTGGCTGGGGTAATGTGAATGGCTGTCCCTTGTTTTGGTGACAAGCCTTTGCCCACCATCGAAACTCCTGCTGCAGGTAGGGAATGAGAGTAAATAGAAGTTATGTCCTTACCATAACGTTCCATGTGGAGTGTTCATCTCGCCTTTGTTCTTGCACATGGGTTCGGAGCCGATCCTCGGCTCTGTGTCGGCCGCTTGCAAGCTCTGCATCGAGAAGAAGCTCGAGACAGCCTAATACCCACAATCCCCCTCTGCCTTTACCTCAGATCTAGTTTGCAAGTAAACCAGCAGTCAGAGAGAGAAACACTCATGCCAATATACACATATGCACAGAAACTAAGAGTCTATATATATACATATATATATATGTATACATGCCAGCTATATATACAAGAACTGCAATGCAGAAGCAGAATGCCCCAGACCAGGCACCAAACTGAACGTTCTTCCTAAGGGTGGGAGGGTGGGAATGTAAGAACAAAGCGAGATGAACACTCCACATGGAGCGTTATGGTAAGGACATAACTTCTATATGTGATAGTGTTCAATCTCGCCGTTGTTCTTACACATGTAGCGTCCCTAGCTCCTTGTTCCTGAGGAACTCACGGAAGGGCGTTCTTGAGCACAGTGGAACCAAAGGTTGCCCTGTCCTAGAAACCTTGTCTACCTTATAATGAGAAATGAATGTATGTGGTTTAGACAAAGTAGCAGCTGCACAAATAGCATCTAGTGGTAGAGCTGCATGAGCCAGGATGTAGACACTGACCTTGTGGAATGTCCTTTGGGTTTGTGCAAAGAGTTTGATCTGTAGAATCATAGACATAGATGATACAATCAGTTAACCACTTAGAAAGAGTTCTTTTAGTAACCGCTACTCCTTTTCTGTTATCAGCAAAGGCAACAAAAGTTGATCAGATTTCCTGTGAGCTTTTGTTCTATCCAAGTAAAACCTTAGTTGTCTGTGGACATCTAATTTGTGCAACATATACTCCATTTTATTGGAGTGATTTTTTGAAGAAAGTGGGTAATTCAATGGACTGGTTAATATTGTTAATAGAACAAACTTTAGGAAGGAAGGATGAATTAGTGAAGAGAAACTCTGTCAGAGTGAAAGATCAAATAAGGGTGTTTAATGGAGAGCTTGAAGTTCAGATACTGCCTAGCGGATGTAATGGCTACTAAAAAGAGTCTTCTCGACAAAAATTTTAATGGGCAAGCGAAGGCAGGTCCAAACGGGGGCAGCATCTACTTAGATAATAATAAGTTTAGCCTCCAAGCTGTCCTCGGACATCTAATTGGTGGTCTAATATGAAAAGACCCTTTTAAAAGGCTTTACAAAGTCTGTGGGCCATAACTGGAGCCCCACATTCTTCCACATGGAAATTAGAAATGGCAGCCAATTGAACTCAATGTGGCAGGAGAAGCACCCTGATGGAACAATTCTGTTAAAAACTCTAATATTTTATTCAAAGGAGCTATAACAGGGTCCACTTGCTGTATTAGCCCAGAATACAAAGCTTCCATTACTAGTATATGTTTTAGTAGTGGAAGCTTTATGAGAAGCCACTAATATATTTTGAACTGCAGAAAGAAGATCAGACCTGGCTAAGTTGGGAATTGGAGCAGCCAAGCTGCTAGATGGAGGGACAAGGAGGGGTGGGAGCCCCTGAGGTGAGTCAATAGATCTGGCTCTGGGTCCAGGATCCAGGGTCCCCGAATGCAGTGTGTCATGAGGAAGGGAACCAAATTTGGCGAGACCAGAATGGGGCAATGAGGATTATTGTCCTGTGTAGGTTTGTTGGCTTTCTGGAGAAACTTTGAGATCAGGGGAAGGGAGGAAATCGTACAGGAGACCGGGCCAATCGTGAATCAGTCGTCCTGGGGACTTCCCTGGAGGGTAATAGGCAAAGTAGCTCCTGCATTTGGCGTTCATTGGAGGCATAAACAGATCGCAGGAAGGCTGGCCCCATGAAAAATCTTTTCGCAACTGACTGTTTAGGGACCACTCGATGCGGTAACAGTATTGCTCTGCTCAGCCTGTCGGCTATGGCGTTGGATGACCCGGGATGTCGTTGCTATCAGAAAGCGACCCGTGGACTCCGCCCATTGCCAGATTCTCATGGCCTCTCTGCATAGCTGATAGGACTTGGTTCCCCCTTGCTTGTTTATGTACCAGACTACAGACATGTTGTCCGTCTGAACTGCAATAGTTCCCAGAGGAAGAAGGGGAGCAAAGTGTTGCAATGCTAGGAACACTGCCCTCAACTCTAGAACATTGATGTGCAGATTGTACTCTAAATTGGTCCATTCGCCTTGGACTCTGTCCCTGAAAGATGCCCCCCCACCCTATCAGGGAACCGTCCGTGGTCACCATAGCTGTCGGAGCGGGTAGTACAAATGGTCTCCCCTTGGAAAGATTGCAAGTCTGAAGCCACCAGTCTAGGTGTGATTTGCATGTGTTCGTTATAAGAATCTCGTGTGTCAGAGGTAGTTGTTGGAACGACCATTGTGCAAACAGTAGCCATTGTAGGACTCTCATGTGCAGTCTTCCCAAGGGTATTGCAATAAGAGAAGCTGACATGAGTCCCAAAACCTTCAGTACCAGTTTTGCTGGGGATTTCCTGGACAAAAGAAGAAGACGTATGTGAGTCTGAAGTGAAAGTATCCTTTCTGGAGGAAGTCTTAGAATTAACTGATGTGTATCTAATTCCGCTCCTATGAATAAGATCGCTGTGATGGCTGTAAGGATTTTCCGAAGTTCACGGAAATTCGAGGTGAACACACAGTTGAAGAGTGTAGTCTCTGGCCTGTACTAGTTGGCGCTGGGTGGTGGCAGAAAGGAGCCAGTCGTCCAGATCTGGAAACACCTGGAATCCTAGGCGTCTCAAGTGAGGCTACCACTACCATGCATTTGGTGAAGACCCTGGGGGCTGAGGTCAGACCAAAGGGCAGGGCTCGAAACTGAAAATGACTGGCACCCAGCGGGCAAATGATCTCTGGATGCCCTGGCCATTTTGATGTGGTAGTATGCATCCTTCAGATCTATTGAGCACATCCAGTCGTCCTTCTGTAAGAATGGAAGGATCGATTGAGCGTGACCATTGAACTTTTCTTTCTTGTGAAGGTATTGAGGTCACTTAGGTCCAGAATGGGCCTCCAGTCCCCTGTTTTCTTTGGAACTAAAAAGAACCTTGAGTAAGTTCGAATCCTCTTTGGTCCGCTGGGACTGGTTGGATGACTCTTTTCTAGCAGCTTTGAAATTTCTATAGCTGCTGGCTCTACAGATGGGTGGCACATCTGGGAGTCTTTTCTTTAGAATGGGATAGGATAGAAATGGTATATTGTAACCTCTGGTAACCACGCTTTTTACCCACTTGTCTGTAGTTATGTTTTGCCAGGCCTGAGGGTATAAAGCTAAGCGACCCGACTGCCTCCAGAGCAGGACAGTCGGCCTCCTCTCAGGAGTGCTGGAAAGGTTTACCAGGAGTGTATCCCTGTCACCTTGATTCTGCGGACCCCTCTGCCGCCAGGCGGCGTCTTCCACCTCTGCCCCTCCTCTGCCTCTAGAAGGGGCATCACCCTGTGTGCCTGGGAAAGATCCTTGGGGTTTTGAAACCACATTTTCCACCACGTTGCCCTTTGGAATGCGGTCTGGATGGGGTGGAAAACGGACTCCGACAGCAGACAGAGTCTTTCCCTCCTGCTCACACCGGGTAAGGGTCTCCTTTACTTTGGGGCCAAAAGAGTGGCACCGTCAAATGGGGCGTTAGTAAAGGAAGACTTGAAGGCTTCCGCAAATGAACATAAGCGCATCCAGGATTGTCTGCGAAGAGCAATCGCTGAAGCTGCTGCCCTACTCGAACCTTCTGCGTGAGATCAGCCTCATGGGCGAGTTCACAATGGATGTAAGGTATTAAGTTGCGCTGTCACTTTCTCTGAGACAGCAGCATCTGTAGTACCCTGGAGGTATCTCCCAACTCTGACTAGATCCCTCTGTAGTCGTGTAAAGTGGGTCAAGTAGTTCAGGGATCGCATGGAAAAAGCCGCTGAACTAAAAATGCGCTTCCCATACCTGTCCATAGTCCTAGAATCTTTATTAGGGGGATGGACAGATGAGGAAGACGACATCTCCTTTTCGTGGCGCTGCCACCCATAGCGATCACTGGAACTCCTTTTGTTAAGTAAGTCTTGTCCTGGGGTGCAGTGATATACTTATTAGGCTTCCTAGGGACTGGTTCCACTGTGTCAGGAGCCCCGCCCTTGAACAATAAGTTCCATTAATTCATCGAAGGGAGGAGTGACCCAGGAGGAGGAAGGGCGAGCACCAAATGCCTTCAGCAATACTGACTCATCCTCAGAAGGGAAGGGACTGCCAGTCACCTCTCTGTTTCAGGATCTCAATATGTCAGAAAAAGAGACATCTTCTGAAGGTGACTTAGGGGACCCTTCTGACTCATCCAAGTCAGTATCGGATGTCAAAGATTCTTGTGGAGAATCTAAGTGTCTCCTCTTACACAATCTTTTCCTAGGGACTTCTTGGGGAGCATCCGAAGAAGCCTCCGAGGAAGAGGGGCACCCTCCAGGGTGGCTGAGACACGGTGCTCGGCGCTTGGATGTAGCCGTGGGTGCAGAGGAGGATAACGGTCCTTTATGGGGAGGAGAGGTTGCTTCTACTGATGTGGTTGTCTGGGTAGACAACACCTTTCTCATAAGATCGAAGGCCCCCGGGTCCCGAGTCGAAGAATCTCCGGTTCGAAGAAATGGGAAGAATCCCGAGACAGGCACGAAGGCATCGACCCGAGGACGGAGAACTGATCCGCCGAGGCCCGAGGGAAGAGTCGAACGAGCGTCGGTTGACTCGGCCCGGAACCAAGGACAGATCGTCGGCTCCGAGACTCGGTACCGGATCCGGAGTCGAGGTGAGGAACAGACCGAGAAAGGGCGGTTCTGGACCGAGGCTCCACAATCAGTAGATCAACCTCTTCCGGCTCCAAAGACTGGACAGGTCTCGGAGGAGGAATGGATGGAGGCAATGGGAGGCCTTCAAGTTTCGACACCAACTGGGTGGAAACGAAATAAGTTTGGATAGGGCGAATGCTCCAATAACTTCTGCACCACGATCCACATCGACATGAGAGCTTAGAAGAGCGTCGAAGGAACAGAGCCGACCTCAATAGTGTCGAGGAGGAGCTTCATCACCGGTTCCAAGACTCGAGGCTCGGAACTGACAACAGTTGAACACTCGGCCCGAAGTCTGTGGAACCGGTGATCTAACTTTACTCGAAGAGCTGGAGCCGATGACTTGGGCTCCGGCGTCTTCGATTCCTTCGAGGATTTGGATGCCTGGTCTGAAGCATCCAGAGCCTCCTGAAAGAAGGTTTTAATAACCCCTGTCCATGAGTTTCCTGCGCCTATCTGTCATGACCCTCCCACTAAAGAGTGACAAATTGAACAGTCCTCTTGTAAGTGGAGGGCCAAGGCAATAGACACAGGAACTATGGTTGTCAGTAACTGACATTTTTGGCCACACTGGCAGTTTAAAACCGGATTTAATTTTCTCAGACATCTTGAAGAAAAACAGGTAAGAGAAAAAGGTAAAGTCCAGTAGAGACAAATCCAGTAAAAAAGTCGAATCCGATATATAAGTCAGTCCGGTTGTCAAAATGGAGTAAGGGTGGAAGGCCCGAAAAACTCTAACAAGTTAATTAAACTTTAGCAGAGTATTTCTACCTTACCACACACACATACACTATGTCACCAAATAGTACTTTTAGAATAATTTTTTTCTCAAAAATAACAATAATAAAAGTTATCCTTATCTGAAGTTGCTCGAGCTAGATCCCAGTGATGCGAACGCAGCAGCGGCAAACTAGATCTGAGGTAAAGGCAGAGGGGGATTGTGGGTATTAGGTTGTCTCTAGCTTCTTCTCGATGCAGAGCTTGCAAGCGGCCGACACGGAGCAGAGGATCGGCTCCTAACCCATGTGTAAGAACAAACGGCGAGATTGAACACTATCACATTTATAGTTTCCAGGCTGTGGCAATGTTGAGTCCAAACACTTTTTAGGTACCATTGAAGTTTCCTCATATGCAGTCTTGCATATGGAATTAGTAGGATGCAGGATGCCATGAAACCCAAAGCTTGCAGAATTTTTCTTGCAGATAACTGGGCCTTTGTTGCTAACATTTTGAAGTAGGTAGTCAGTTGTCTTTGTTTGTCTGACATGAGATAAGTCATCTGAGCAGTTGTATTTAAGCTTGCACCCAGGAATATTATCTCTTGAGAGGGTACTAGTTTTGATTTCTTTTCGTTGACTGTGTACCCTAGGCATGTTAGAAGTTTTTTCACAAACTCCAGATGCTGTAGAAGAATGCCCTTGTTCTCTGTTTGAATCAGACAGTCGTCCAAGTAAGGATATATTTGTATTCCTCTGTCTGCAGAATGCAATTACTGGTGCCAGGCACTTTGTAAAGACCCTGGGCGCAGTAGATAAGCAAAGGGCAGTGCAGAGAATTGGCAATGCATTGAGCCAGCCTTGAATCCGAGGTATCTTCTGCATATTTGTCTGATTGGGACTTGCAGGTATGCCTCTTTTAGGTCTAAAGTTACAAGCCAAGCATTCTTGCCCAGCATGGGCAGTAGCTGTTACAAAGTCAACATTTTGAATTTTGGTATATCCAGGAATGTATTCAGAATAGATAGGTCCAGTATTGGCCTCCAGGCCTTGTCCTTTCTGGGTACCAAGAACAGTCTTGAGTAAAATCCTTGTCCCCGTTCTTGCTCTGGCACTTGCTGAATGGCCATCATGTCCATGAGGGATGAAACTTGTTTTTGTGCATCTGCCCATTGATTTTTTGGCAGATCTGGCCAGCCGTTTGTCTTTGGCAGGGTATGGAAATGGAACTTGTAGCCTTGTGTGACAATATTTAGAACCCACTTGTCCTGGGTTATAATGTGCCAATTTTGAGAAAAAAGTGCTAATTTCCCCCCCAAGGGTGCTGCCAGGAAATAAGTGCTTGGTGCAGGAAGAGGTAAGTCATTGGGACGGTTTCCTGTAAGGTTATGATTTGTCTTCTCCACTTTTGGAGGTAGAAGCACCCCATTGCTTTGACCTGTATGAACCTTGAGCCTGGGGATCTGCCTCTGGGGCGTCTGGACCTACCCCTTTGAGGTCTGCCTGACACTGGAAAGGACCAATTCTTTGTTGGCCAGTGTCTACTAAACCTAGGTGGCTGTACTAAGAAATCTTTGACCGTTTGCATAGATTTAGCCTTGTCCTCCATTTTCTTTAACACCTCTTCTGTCTTAACACCAAACAAAGAATCATGCTATAAAGGTGCATCTAATTTAACTTTAACATGATCAGGCAGATTTGTTCCTTTAACCAAGCATGCCTTCTAATTACAGAACCTGTAACTGCAGCCCTGCAGGAGGCCTCTAAAGAATCAAAACCACATTGCAAAGTATGCTTTCCAACTTGTTCAGCTGCATGCAATATATATCCTGCATTTCCTTGTTTTCTGCACATTCAAAATTTAGCAACATTTTCTGTTTAAGCAATGCCAAGACATGTTGTTGATATTTGAGCATATGAAACTGACAGTTTAAGGCCCTTATAGCCAAGGTAGCAGATGTGTAAACCTTTTTTCCCCCATCTATCCAGAGCTCTAGAATCCCTATCAGAAGGGGTAGGATTTTTTGCAGCAGAAGCCTTAACCCCTTTGGGACCCTGAGAAATAGTTTCCGGGTCTGCAGCAGGGTTTTTAAAAAGCAATTTATGTGAGTCAGGAACCCTGTAATATCTGTCAGGCTTAACAGGAGCTGGAGGCAAGGAGTCAGGGGTAAGGCTTGACTATGAAAACACATCATCTACAATGTAACAGGAAGAATGGCTAGTGGCTTGTACTGAGGTAGTAACAGGAAATCCCTGAGCCTCTTTTTAGACTCTGAAAAATCTTGGCTCTCCCAGTGGAAATGCTCTCTCATGGGATGAAAGGCTTCCCCAAAAGAATAACCCTCTGAAGGAGAAGCTGAAGGTATGGATTCTTTAGCATCAGAATCCTCATGGGGGGGAGAATATTCCTGATCAGAAGAGGAATCAGAAGAATTGGAAACCTGATCTGAAGATTCATAGTCAGTCTATTGCCTAGGCCTCTTATCAGGAGGGGAATGGGAAAGTACAGTTTTGTACCTACCATAAATGTAGATGTCTGATAGGTATGCATCTGCAGTCATAACATATGGGTTGTCCTGCCTCAGGCAGCCCTTCGGTCGGCCGGATGCCAAAGTCTGGGTCTGGCCTCGGCTGATGTCGCACTTTCCCCGACGTCAGAGCTTCTGGGGTATAAAGGCATCAGCCGACGCCATTTTCCTCACTGTTTCTTGCCCCAGATGCCAGGTGCCCTCTAGGAAGGCTAAATTTGGATAATGCTGAAAAGTTCCAAACAGTAGCAAAATATATACATATATATATACAAAAACAAATACACCATAATAGATTCCCCCAGCTAGCTGAAAGAGGGGTAAGCACCCTAGGAATACCACAGAGGGGAAGGAGGGTGGGTAATCCTGACTGCAGATGCATACCTATCGGACATCTATATTTATGGTAGGTACAAAACTGTACTATGTCCTTCAAGGATGCATCTGCAGTCATAACATATGGGTAGAATACCATAGCCAAACTGGGGGAGGAGGTACTAAGAGAAGGATGGTGTAGTTAAGATCCCTGCAGAACTGCAGTTGCAAACCCTGCTCGGGATCTGGAGTATAAAGGCAGATTGTAATGCTTGGCAAATGTATGCACGGAGCTCCAAGTAGCAGCTTCTAAAATGTCCTTGGTAGCCACCCCTCGTAGGAAAGCTGTAGTGGTGGCTGTGGCCCTTGTGGAATGAGGCCTGATATTTTCAGGAGCTGTCTTTCCATGAAAGGAGTAGCAAAAGCGAATGCAATTTCCTATCCATTTTGAAATTGTCTGTTTGGAAATTGCTCTTCCTTGCACCCCAGTTGCATATGCTACAAAAAGTTGGTCAGTTTTTCTGTTGGTTTTAGTTCTGTCCAGATAGTAGCGTAGTTGTCTGTGTATATCCAAGGTGTGCAAAAGTTTTTCTCCTTTGTTGGGTTAGGGAAGAAAGTAGGCAAATGAATAGCTTGGTTCAAGGATACCCTGGATATCACCTTTGGCATGAAAGTAGGATTGGTTCTCAGTGACACTCTATCCTGGTGGAAAATAAGAAAAGGCTGCACTGCCATTAATGCCTGTAACTCTGATACTCTTCTTGCTGAAGTGATTGCCTGAAGAAAAGCAGTTTTCCAAGATAAAAACTGTAGGTCGGCTATTGCTGCTGGTTCAAAAGGAGGTAGTGTCAATTTCTCCAGCACAAAATTGAGATCCCATGCAGGTAGAGGGGGTCTCCTCAGAGGCTTAACATTTTTGATCCCTCTCAAAAATTGTCTGAGCAGAGGGTGAGAGAAGATAGGTGGATCCATATTGTATTCTGCTGAAATTGCTGAAGCATGAATCTTAATGGAAGAATAAGACAGGCCATTGTGGAACAATTCTGCTACGTACTCTAGGATGTGTGCTAGGTTTGCCACTGTGACATCTGTGCCCTTTGATGTGCTCCAAATGAGAAATCTCTTCCATTTAGCTGAGTATGTCTTCCTTGTGGAAGGTCTGCGAGCCTCCAGGATAATGTCCTTCACCCTCTGAGATAAAACAGTTTGGTTTTAAGGAATTTTCCAGGCAGTTAGTTGCAATGTTTTCAAGTTTGGATGCAGGGTCTTGAAATTGTTCTGCGTTAGAAGAAGAGGCCATAGGGGAAGAGGCCATGAGTTAAGCCTGAGACATGCTTCTCAGTAGCGGATACCAGTGTTGTCTTGGCCAGTCCGAGCTATTCATTATCACCTTTGGCTGTTCCTCCTGATCTTCAGTAGAACCTTGTACATCAATGGGAGAGGTGGAAAGGCATATACTGTTAGGGCATTTCAGCTGAAAGAGAGTCCACCCTCCAGGCTTGTGGGTGGTATGTCCTTGAGCAGAATTTCTTTAGTTGGTGGTTGAGTGGGGAGGCGAACAGATCTATCTCTGGCATTCCCCATTTCTTTGTTATGAGTTTGAAGATGTCTGGATGCAGCATCCATTCGTGTGCATTCGTGGTAGTTCTGCTTAAGCTGTCTGCTAGTGAATTTTCTTTTCCTGGTACGAATTTGGCCTGCAGCTGGATATTGAGATTCAGGCATAGGTTCCACAGATTCATTGCCATCCGGCATAGAGGGTAGGAATGTGTGCCTCCTTGTTTATGTACCACATGACCATGGTGTTGTCTGTCCTTATTAACAGATGCCCTTGCTGGAGGAATGGTTTGAATGCCTCGATTGCATGCCTCACTGCCAGCATTTCCTTTTGGTTTATGTGCATGCTTAGCTGCCCTTGAGGCCATAGGCCTTGAATGCATTTGTCCTCCATGTGTGCTCCCCATCCTCGGTCTGAGGCGTCCGCGGTGATGGTCTGCCTTGTTTTTGGTTTGTTGAAAGGCAACCCTCTGTTGGACTGGCAGGCCTGAGCCCACCACAGGAATTCCTTTTGAAGGCATGGAATGATTGGTATCATGGTTTCTAGACTGTGACTGTGTTGAGACCATACATTCCTTAGGCACCATTGAATTTTCTCATATGCAGCCAGGCATGTGGAATCAAGATTATGCAGGATGCCATGTAACCTAGGGCCTGCAGGACTTTCCTTGCAGTAAGCTGAGTTTGTCTTGTCAAAATCATGAAATAATCTGGAAGTTGTTTTTGTTTTTCTTCTGTGAGAAAAGCCATCTGAGTGATTGTGTCCAGATCCGCACCCAAAAAGGTTATCCTTTGAGATGGCACTAGTCTTGACTTTTGGATGTTGACTGTGTATCCCAAGGCCTGTAGCAGGTGTATGACATAGGCCAAGTCCTTTAACAATTTTTTCTTGTTGTCTGCTTATATTAGGCAGTCGTCCAGGTATGGATAAATCTGAATTCCCTGAAGTCTGCAATGTGCAATTACTGATGCCAGGCAATTCATGAATACTCTGGGCGCAGTAGATAAGCCAAACGGCAATGCTGAGAATTGATAATGCTCTGATCCTGCAAGAAATCTGAGGTGTCTTCTGCAATCTGGTCGGATAGGGACGTGCAGGTATGCCTCCTTGAGATCTAGAGTCACCAGCCAAGACTCCTTGCCCAGCATGGGAAGAAGTTGCTGTAGGGTCAGCATTTTGAATTTTGGCACAATGAGATAAGTGTTGAGTGCGGACAGGTCGAGAATAGGCCTCCATTGGTTTTCTTTTCTTGGTACCAGGAATAATCTGGAGTAAAATCCTTGGCCTTGTTCTATAGATGGTACCCTTTCTATAGCTTTCATCTAAAGTAAATTGCTGATTTGTCTTAAAGCCTCTGTCTTCTGGTTTGGTGGAAGGTTTGGCATTCCGCCCCTTTTTGGCAAAGTGTGGAAGTAAAACCTATATCCTTTGTCTATTGTTTGCAATGTCCATGTATCCTTTTGTAATGCAATGCCAGTTTTTTGAGAATAAAGCCAGCTTTCCGCCCAAGGGAGCTTCCAGTTGATCCCTGGTAGGCGGGATCAGAGTCAAGTCATTGGGTCTGTCCTGTGGTAGTGGTTGTAGTTGTAGCTGTTGCACTACTCCGCTGGTTGGCAGGCTGCCACTGACGGCCCCTGTAGGCACCCTTTGATTGGCCTCTGCCTCTAGGGCGTCTGTTCCTGCCCCTCTGTGCTCTGGAGGTGTCTGGAAAGGACCAATTCTTTGTAGGCCAGTTTCTGCTGAACCTTGGAGGTTGGACCTGCAGGAATTCCTTTACTGTTTGCACAGATTTTGCTTTTTCTTCCACCTTCTTTAGTATCTCCTGTGCAGGGGAGCCAAATAAATTTTGCTTCTCCATTGGAGCATCGAGGAGTTTAGCCTTGACATGGTCTGGCAAAGATTGCTCCTTCAGCCAGGCATGCCTACGAATTACTGCCCCAGTCATAGCTGATCTAAATGAAGCCTCCAGTGCATCATAGCCACATTTTAAGAAATGATTACTGACCTGCTGAGAGTTGTGCACCAAATCCTGAAGGGATTGGTTCAGGAGAAAAAAGCTTCTTATTCAGCTGATCTAACAAAAATTCTTGGTACTGTATCATATGGAATTGACAGTTTAAAGCCCTGGCAGAAAGAGTAGCAGATGTATAAACCTTTTTTTTCCCCATCTCTCTAGTGCTCTAGACTCTCTTTCAGAGGGTAGGGGATTTTTGGCAGTAGCAGCTGCAACCCCTTTAGGGCCCTGAGAAATAGTTTCTGGGTCTGCAGCATGGGCTTTATACAGGTGGAAGTGAGAATCCGGGACCCTGTAATATCTGTCAGGTTTGGCAGGGGTCGGGGGAAGAGAATCAGGTGCAGTACTGACATCATTGTACACATCATCAATTACAGTTAGAACAGGTGGTATGGCTAAGGGCCTATGCTGGGGCAAATGCAAAAAGGTCCTTAATCTTTTTCTAGAATCAGAGAAATCCTGACCCTGCCATTGAAAGTGCTCCCTCATGGAGTGTAAAGTCTCCCCAAAGGAAAATTCTTCAGGTGGGGAGGCCGAAGGAATAGAGTCTTCTGCATCTGAATCCTCATAAGGAGAGTAGGCCCCTTCCTGATGGCCTGACAAATCAGATCCATCCGTGGAGTAATCTGAAGAGAGAGGTTCAGAGGGATCAGTCCTGGGCCTTTTGTCTGGAGGAGGTTGGGAGGCCCTGTCTGGGTGAGGTTGGGAACCCTTAATTAAGGATATAAGGTCCTCAGCAAGACTAAGAATCTGAGAACTAGAGGAAGGCCTCTGTGAAGTAGATTTGGCAGGCAAAGCTTTTGTAAGTTTGGCAGCTTTAGCCCTGGAGAAGGCCTTAATAGACATAGAAGCTGGGGGCCTAGCTGCCCCACGTGCAGGGGTAGAAATGTCCAAAGGTATGGTGTCGGACAATTCTTGAGCACTAGCTTCGGTAGGGAGTTCTGAAGCCAACTCAGCCGGGGCCTCTGTGGTCGGAGGTATGGTTTCGGTAGTAGTAATAACCGTGGACTCTGTTTCAGCCGAAACCGAGACACTCGTGGTAGGCCTAGCCGTGGTTTCAGCCGAAACCGCAGGCCGCGAGTGTCCATCCTTTTCCTTGCGTTTTTTGACCATATGCGAAGTCGGAGTCTCCGACGGCATTTTATAAGCAAAAGCGGTTCCAAAAAATTCCTCTGCAAACTCCAACCGACGTCTAAGAGTCCATCAGTTGAAGGAGGCACAGGCTAAACAAGCTGATACTTCGTGGTCTGGGCCTAAGCAAGGAAGGCAGTAAGAATGGAAATCCTTATGAGGTATTTGTTTCCCACAAGTTAAACAATTATTTACTTTGTCTGACATCGGCTGAGGCAAGAAAGAGTCCCCAACGGGGTACTTAGCTTTTTTCAAAGTCTTCAGTAGCTGAAATCTCTGGATCTGACCGACCGGCACTTGCGAACAGCTTCTGCTTCGGGCACCGCACGGCAAGAAAAGGGGAAAATGGCGTCGGCTGATGCCTTTATACCCCAGAAGCTCTGACGTCGAGGAAAGTGCGACATCAGCCGAGGCCAGACCCAGACTTTGGAATCCGGCCGACCGAAGGGCTGCCTGAGGCAGGACAACCCATATGTTATGACTGCAGATGCATCCTTGAAGGACATCCCCTGATCAAGGTAATCAAGTCTTCGGCCATTTTGAGCATTTGCTTTTTGGGCATGGAGGCCTGTCCACGTGGCTCTTGAGGTTGTTTTTGTCTTTGAAGGTGCTTTAGTCTTTGCCTTTGAAGTCTGTTTAATGTATAGGTGCTTGGATCTGAATACATCCTCAGAAGCCGGTGCCTGCTCAGCGGCTCCAGACCCATCTGAAGGATTAGCGTCCGAGGCTCCAATACTTTGAGTTTCCAGCAGCATGGCTGACTCCACATGGGAGTCAGTAGCGGCCTGCGACTCTAAAGTAGCAGTAGTCAGGGGCTGCAAAAGCGCCTCAGTGAGAACCAGCGAACCGGCGACTGGCTTAGGAGAAGCTTCGTCGTTGGTTTTGGGCCTTGGCTGTCTTTCTTTTTCTTTGCGTTTTTTGTGAACTCCGGTAGTCGGATGGATTTCCAACGACATTTCTGGATAATTAAATCTGCGTCCAAAGTAGTTTAAAGCATAATTATACCGACAATTAATAGTGCGTTGGTTAAATCTAGCACAAAACTGACAACCCAGAAAATTATGATCAGGGCCTAGGCAAGGAATACAGTAAGAATGAAAGTCCTTATGAGGTATTTGCTTCCCACAAGAAATAAAATTAACTTTCTCTGATATCGGTTCTGGAGCAAGAAAAAAAGTTTCCCCAATGGGGTACTTAGCTTTATAGAAGACTTCGGATCTTAAATTCAAACACAAAAATCTCAGCAGTCGGCTGACCAGCACTTGCGAACTGCTTCTGCTTCGGGCACCGCGCAGCAAGAAAGACTGAATAAAATGGCGTCAGCTGCTTCTTTTATAACCCTGACAACCTGACATCAGAGAACAGGCGACGACAGCCAACGTAGGACCCAAGACTTTGGAATTCAGGCCGATTGAGGGCAACCTGCCAGCAGGATTACCCAAACGTAATGAGTGCAACAGGGAAACACGAAGAACATCCAGGACTACAACAGTGAATACACTAACATCTACAGTTATGGTAAGTGTACACAACTGTACTATGTTCTTCATCTTTCACTGTTGCAGTCATTACTTTTGGGTAGATTCCCAAAGCTATGTTTGGGTGGAGGAATTTAGATAGCATTAGGACCAGCTATAAGGCCCTGCAAGACTGCAGTGGCAAAGCCAGCTCTGGATTAAGAGAAAATTGGCAGATGATAATGCCTGGTGAAAGTATGCACAGAACTCAAGTTAGCAGCTTCTAGGATGTCCCTGGTAGGGATGCCTCTGAGAAAGGCTGTAGAGGTAGATGCAGACCTGGTGGAGTGAGGTCTGATCCCCTGGGGGATAGGTTTTCCATGGTGCTTATAGCAGAACTGAATGTAATGGCCTATCCATTTAGAAAGGGTTTGCTTTGAAATAGCCTTCCCCTCTGCCCCTGCAGCAAATGCTACCAGCAGTTGTTCAGATCTCCTTTGAGGCTTAGTCCTCTCCAAGTAGAATCCGAGTGGTCTGTGCACATCTAAGGAAAGTGGTATCCGTTCCCCTTTTTTCTGTGGATTGGGAAAGAAGGATGGCAAATGAATAGACTGATGAAGAGCCACATTGGATACCACCTTGGGCATGAAGGATGGATTGGTTCTGAGGGACACCTAGTCCGCATGAAAGATGATGAAAGGCTCCACTGCCATAAGAGCCTGTAATTCAGATACCCGTCTAGCTGAAGTGATTGCTAAAAGGAAAGCGGTTTTCCAAGAAAGAAATTTTAAGTCTGCAGTAGCAGACAGCTCGAAAGGAGGTAGAGTGAGTTTCTCCAAGACAAAGTTAAGGTCCCAGGCTGGGGTTGGAGCTCTCCTGGGTGGTCTCAAATTTTTGGCCCCTCTGAGGAACTGCTTGAGCAGTGGATGAGAGAAGAGGGGAGGTTCTGTGCTATAATGAGCTGAAAAGGCTGAGGCGTGGATTTTAATGGAGGAAAAAGACAGGCCCTTGTGAAGCATCTCAATTAAGTATTGTAAAATCTGAGGTAAATTGGGCACTGCTGTGCTCATCCCTTGAGACTGGTTCTAGGCACAGAATCTTTTCCATTTTTCAGTATAAGATTTTCTAGTACTAGGCCTCCTTGCCTCTAAAATGATATCCATCACAGGTTTACTGAGAGATGGTAGAGGAGAGATTATGTAATTAGCCAGGCTGCAAGGTTCAGTGTTACAAGCAGAGGGTGCAGAATCTGGTTCTCCTGCTGAGACAACAGGGAAGGATTCTGAGGCAGGTGCCATGGGGATAACCATGACCCACTGCGCAGGAAGGGGTACCAGTGTTGGCGTGGCCAGTCTGGAGCAATCAAAATCATCCTTGGTTTGTCCTGTTTGATTTTTAGTAGTACTTTTGAAAGCAGAGGCAGAGGGGGGAAGGCACAGACTGATGTTTTTTTCCAGCTGAAGGACAGAGCATCCACTTTCCAGGCTTGCTTAATGGTGTTGTCCGTCTTTACCATTAATTGTCCTGGAAGAATGTGGTCCTTGAAGGCTGTCAGAGCATTCTGTAGAGCTAACATTTCTTTATGATTGATGTGAAGGTGCATTTGAATTGGGTTCCATTTGCCCTGAATGCACTTCCCTGCCAGGTGTGCCCCCCATGCATAGTCTGATGCGTCTGTTAGGGTTTGGGTGGCAGAGGGTAGTGTGAATGGTAGTCCCTTGTTTAGGTGGAGGCTTCTGCCAACCAAAGAAACTCTAGGCATAGACAAGGAACGACAGAAATCACTGCTTCTAGATCCTGAGAATGTTTACATCATATACTTTTTAGATACCATTGTAGTTTCCTCATATGCAGTCTTGCATATGGAATTAGAAGAATGCAGGAGGCCATGAACCCAAAGGCTTGTAGTACTTGCCTTGCAGATAAGCAGGGTTTTTGTGACCACTTGTTTGAAGTAGGTTGTCAAGTGAATTTGTTTCTCTGGCGTGAGGAAAGCCATCTGGGAAGTTGTATTCAAGCTTGCTCCCAGGAATATAATTTGTTGACAGGGTACAAGGTGTGATTTCTTTTCATTTATGGTGTACCTCAAAACAAGTTAGCATCCTCTGTACAACAGCCAGATGATTCATAAGTATGTCCTGGTTTTCTGCCCGAATTAGACAATCGTCCAGGTATTGGTATATTTGACTATTCCTTTGCCTGCAAAATGCAATGACTGGAGCTAGGCACTGAGTACCCTGGGCGCAGTAGATAAGCCAAAGGGCAGTGCAGTGTAGCCTGCTTTGAAGCGTAAGTATCTTCTGCAAGATTCCCCGATTGGGATGTGCAGGTTTGCTTCCTTTAAATTTAGTGTTGCCAACCAGGCATATTTGCTTAGCATAGGAAGCAACTGGTGAAGAGTCAGCATCTTGAATTTTGGTATCACCAAAAAGGTGTTTAGAGTAGGCAGGTCCAGGATAGGATGCCATGAATTGTCTTTTCTGGGTACCAGGAAAAATCTAGAGTAGAAACCTTGTCCCTTTTTCTCTTCTGGTACCAACTGAATAGCCCCTATGCTTAAGAAAGAGAGCACTTGCTTTTGGGCCTCTGCCCACTGTTTTGGAGGTAGATCCGGCCAACCGCTTGGAGATGGTGATGTGTGGAAGTGAAATCTGTATCCTTGGGACACTATAATTAAAACCCATTTGTCCTGGGGAATGAGTCCCCAGTTCTTAGCATGAAGTGTAATCTTTCCCCCCAAAGGGGCAGTCAGTTGAGAAGTGCTTGAAAGTTTTAAAAAGAAGTCACTAAGACAGTTTACCACAGGGGGGGTGTTTTATTACTCCCAAATTTGGAAAAGGAGGCCCCCCAAGTGCTTAGTCCTGTGGGTCCACTGGGACTGAAGCCTGGGTGCTCTGCTGGATCTGGGTTTGGACTGAGGTCTGGAAGACGCAGGAAAGGACCAATTCTTAGAAGGCCAATGCCTACTAAAACTTGGAGGTTGTACTTGTAAAAACCTCCATCTTTTTAAGAACAACTTCTGCCTTGTTGCCCAACAGGTGGCCTTGACTTGAGGGAGCATCCAGTAATTTTGCTTTAACATGATCTGGCAAGGATTGCTCCTTAAGCCAAGCATGCCTTCCAAGTACAGACCCAGTTACCGCAGCCCTGCAAGATGCCTCTAGTGAATCAAAACCACATTGCAATGTATGTTTACCAACCTGTTCAGCAGAATGCATAAAATCCTGTAAATCCTTATTTTCAGCACAATCAGGAGTCAACATCATTTTCTGTTTAAGCAATCCAATAATATGCAGCTGATACTTTAACATATGAAACTGGCAAAGTTGCAGAAGTGTATACCTTCTTACCCTATCTACCCAGCGCCCGGGAGTGTCTATCAAAGGGGGTAGGATTTTTGGCAGTACTAGCTTTAATGCTCTTGGGTCCCTGTGAAATGATTTCAGGATCCGCAGTAGGATTTTTGAAAAGGAACTTGTGAGTCAGGAACCCTGTAATACCTATCAGGTTTTCTGGAAGCAGGAGGTAGAGAGTAAGGGGCCATGCTAGATTCTGAAAAGGCATCATCAACAATGTCCAGTACAGGAGGTATAGCTAAAGTTCTGTGCTGGGGCAGGAGTAAGAAATCCCTAAGCCTCTTTTGAGAATCAGAGAAATCCAGACTTTTCCAATGAAAAAGCTCCCTGAGAGTATGCAAAGTTTCACCAAAAGAAAAATCCTGTTTGGGGGGGGGGGGGGGCAGATGGAGTAAAGTCCTCAGCATCAGAATCCTCATAGGTAGATAAGGGTAAATCTGGTCAGAGAAAACAGAAATTTCAGAATCCTGGTTAGAAGTATCATAAGCAAACTCAGTCCTAGGTCTCTTAGAGGGGGAAGGTTGGCTTCCACTGATTAAAGTAATAAGGTCTTCAGTCATTCTTATCATTTGTTCTTTAGGCATAGAGGCCTGACCACACGGTCTGGGCGTCAATTTTCTAGGCATGGTTCGAGTTTTAGGCCTTGAAGAAGAAGATGGCACCAGTTTAATATGAAAGTCACTAGGCCTGAATACACCCTCAGAAGCTAGTGCCTGCACAGCAGCTCCAGACTCATCCAAGGTAGAGACATCCGCAGGATTCTATAGTTGAAGCATCTCACGGCATCCCGGAATCCGAATGGGTCTAAGTAGAGGTCTGTGAATCTGAAGTAGCAGGTATCAGGGGCTGCGAAAGCGCCTTACTGAGTACCGGCGAACTGGGCGGCCTGTCTATCTTTGCATTTCTTCGGAATGCCGGTAGTCAGATGGCTTACCAAAGACAAACCAGGATAATTGAACCGAACACCAAAACATTTAGAAGCGCAATTATACCGACGATGGATAGTTCATGGGTTTAAATAAGGCACAAAGCCAACAGCGAGGTACGGTGTGGTCAGGGCCTAGGCAAGGAATACAGTACGAATGAAAATCTTTGAGGCATTTGCTTTCCACAAGTAATGCAATTATTTACTTTTACTGACATCAGTTTAAAGCAAGAAAGTTTCCCCAATGAGGTACTTAGTTTTTAGTTGAAGACTTCGGTTCTGAAACTCGAAAACGAAAATTTCAGGAGTAGCCCGACCGGCACTTGCGAACTGCTTCGGGTACCACACGGCAAGAAAGACTGATGTAATGACGTTGGCTGCATGTTTTATACCCCTGATCACCTGACATCACGGAAGAGACAGCAACTGACGCAGGACCCAAGACTTTGTTAATCAGGCCGACAGAGTTACCTGTAAGCAGATAACCCAAATGTAATGACTGCAACAGTGATACACGAAGAACATCGGGGAGCTGTAAAATCCATACAGATAGCACAGATCTACCAAAAGAAGTTCAAGATCCAGAGAAAGCATCTAGCCTGTAGTGTTTGTTGAAAATGTGTACAATCAGGTGGGTTGTCTAACAGATCTGGAATCAATACCTTTGTAAAAGGCACCAGAGGAAGAAGCTGCTCTACTGGAAAGGGTCTTAAACAGAGGATAAGGATTTGTCATGATGGTAATAACAAAAGGAAAATAATTCTGAAACCCATTTGAAGACATTTTGCTTGGAGGCAGGATTACTCAACTTTTAGAAAGAAAACGTCTGCCTTCCCAATATCTTTTGTCTTGTCCTAGTAAAATGACTTAAGCGCATCCCAGGAGTGCCAGTCTTTTGCCCTTGTTTTGAATGTTTGGAAAGAAAGTATGCAAATTAACAGCCTGGTTTGAAAGGCAACTTGACCACTTTAGGTGTAAATGAAGAACTGACCTCAAAGAGATGCAGAATTCTTATATGAAAATGAGGAGAGGGGCCATTAGGGCTTGGAGCTCTGAAACCCTTCTGGCTGAAGCAAGGGTCACTAGAACAGATTTCCAAGTATATGACTTTAATTATACCAAAGTCACTGGTTTGAAAGGTAGTTTAGGTAAGCTTTTATAAGACAAACTCCCAAGAAGGGACTGGCCTACAAGGTGGTTTCAAATGATGGCTATCCTTGAGAAATTACTTCAAACCTCAGTTCTAGACAGCAAAGGGTGAATCACAGGCATACATGCAGAAATGGCAGGCAAGTGTGAACTGATAGAGGAAAAGGCTAGTCCAACTCTTAAGAACTCACACAAGTAAAGTGGGAATCAGTGTGAATAAGATTCTCGCTGTGACACCAGACTGAAAATTTTTTCCATTTGGAGATACAAGATCTTCTACTGGTTGGTTTCCTTGCCTCCTGGAGAACATCATCAGAAAAATGGTATCTGAAATGGATTAAAGTTTCATCACCCATAATATCGGGATGAGGACTAGTAGGTTGGGATGGTGCAGAAAACTCCTTTATTTTTGTGAGGAAGTCTACTCTGTAGGGTAAGAAGTGATGACCCCTTGCCAAATGAAGGGGGTATTGATACTGCTGGGCCAAAAGGGAGTAGCCACCAAGATTTTTGGTCTGTCCCTTTGGATCTTTAGCAGAACCTTTGAGATTAGGAGTAGTAGATGGAAGACAAAGAAAAAGACAAAGGTGTCCATCCTCCAAGGCCTCAGTGGAAGGGATCCTGAAGCAAAAAGTACAGTTTTATACCTACCATAAATGTAGATGTTAGAGTGTATATACTGCTGCAGTCATCACACTTGGGTTATCCTGCCCCTCAGGCTGTCCCGCAGTCGGCCGAATCCCAAAGTCTTGGTCCGGCGTCAGATGTCGTCGCTTCTTCCCTGACGTCAGTGCGACAGGGGGATAAAAAAGAGGCAGCCAATGCCATTTTCTTCAGTTTTTCTTGCCCCAGATGTCAGGTGCCCCCAACTAGGAAGGCAATACACCATATAGACATGCATCTAATAGATTGATATACATGGAGTTATAACTAACACCCTGGTATGTAGAGGGGATGGTGGGAGGGTAACCTGGACTGCAGCAGTATATACACTTGAACATCTACATTTATGGTAGATATAAAACTGCACTATGTTCATCGTGTTATACTGCTGCAGTCATTACACTTGGGTTGAATCCCAAAGCTATGGATGGGTGGCTGGTACTAAACTGGGTTAGGTGAAGCTAGGATGCCCTGCAGAACTGCAGTGGCAAAACCAGCTCTGGTTTTTGAGTAGAATGGAAGGTGGTAGTGCTTGGTAAAGGTGTGCACTGTACTCCAAGTAGCTGCCTCCAGAATGTCCTTGGTTGGAACCCCCCTGAGAAAGGCTGATGAGGTTGCTGTAGCCCTGGTAGAGTGGGACCTAATATAACAGGCACTGCTTTCCCATGGTTCAAGTAGCAAAAGCGGATACAATGTGCTATCCATTTGGAGATGGTCTGTTTTGAAATGGCCTTTCCTTGTGAACCTGCAGCATAGGATACAAAGAGTTGGTCAGTTTTTCTGAAGGTCTTTGTCTAATCCAAATAGTAACGTAGCTGTCTGTGAATGTCCAAAGAGTGAAGGAGTCTTTTTCCTTTATTTTGGGGGTTTGGATAAAAGGTGGGTAAATGAATGGTCTGATTCAAAGCCACACTGGATACTACCTTTGGCATAAAGGTAAAGTTAGCTATGTAAAGAGACTCTGTCCTGATGGAAAATGATGAAAGGTTCCACTGCCATAAGTGCCTGTAGTTTTGAGACCCTGCGTGCTGAGGTGATAGCCAGCAACAGAGCTGTTTTCCATGACAAGTATTGTAGTTCTGCTGAGAAGGCTGGTCCGAAAGGAGGCAGTGTTAATTTTTTTAAAACAAAGTTGAGGTCCCAAGCTGGCGTTGGGGGTTTTCTGGGGGGTCTTATATTCTTAGCCCCTCTGAGAAACTGCCTTAGTAAAGGGTGTGACAATATGGGAAGATCCGTATTATATTGAGCTGAAATGGCTGAAGCATGGATCTTAATGGAAGAGAAAGAAAGGCCTTTGTGTAGCATCTCAGTTAAGTATTGCAGTATTTGAGGAATGTTTGGTAACCAAGGATTCTGGCCTTTAGCCTGGTTCCATGCACAAAATCTTTTCCATTTGTCTGAGTAAGTTTTTCTGGTGCTGGGCCTCCTGGCCTCCAAAATGACATTCAGGACGTGCTTTGAGAGAAGTGTTGATTGATAATTCAAGGTATTCTCCATGCAGCTAAATTTAAAGTCTTGAGCTGACTGTGAAGGATCTGAAAGTTTTGTTGAGTCAACAGAAGTGGGAGTTGAAGTAAGATCCATGGAGGGCTGTGAGTCAAGGTCCTTAGTAATGTGTACCAGTGCTGACGTGGCCAGTCCGGAGCAATGAGGATCATTTGTGGTCTCTCTGAGTGTAATACCTTGGTCAGGAGAGGTAGTGGTGGGAAGGCACAGACCGTCAATACTGTCCAACTGAATGATAGGGCGTCCACTTTCCAGGCTAGGGAATGATAAGTCCTTGTGCAAAATTTCTGTAGTTGGCAATTGTTGGGGGGAGGCAAATAGATCTATGTCTGGGCGTCCCCACCTTTGAGTTATCATTGAAAATACTTGCGGGTGTAGTCTCAACTCGTGAGGATCTGCCAAATTTCTGCTTAATTCGTCTGCCAATATGTTTTCCTTTCCTGGCAGGAATTCTGCTTGCAATTGTACTTGGTAAGTCAATGCTGTGTTCCACAAGGTCATTGCCTGTCTGCATAAAGGGTAGGAGTGTGTTCCTCCCTGTTTGTTTATGTACCACATAACTGTGGTGTTGTCTGTCCTTAGTAGTTGTCCTGGATGCAAGAGGTCCTTGAAGGCTGCCAGTGCATTTTGCACAGCTAGCATATCCTTTTGGTTGACGTGTAGATGCATTTGTTTTGCAGACCATTTGCCCTGTATGCACTGTCCTGCCATGTGTGTTCCCCAGGCGTAGTCTGAAGAATCTGTTGTCATAGTTTGGTTTGCTGGAGGCAAGACAAAAGGAAGACCCTTGTTTATTTTACATGCTTGAGACCACCATAGGAACTCTTTTTGAAGGCAGGGAATGAGAGGTATACTTGTTTCGAGGCTGTGCCTGTGTTGAGCCCATACACTTTTCAGGTACCATTGTAATTTCCTCATATGCAGCTTTGCATGTGGAATTAGTTGAATGCAGGATGCCATGAACCCCAATGCCTGCAGGATTTTCCTTGCAGTGAGATGGGTAAAAGTTGCCATCTTTTTGAAGTATTGAGTCAGTTGTTTTTGTTTGTCTGGCGTGAGATAAGCCATCTGGGCCGTTGTATTTAAGCTGGCACCCAGGAATATTATGTCTTGTGAGGGTATTAGCTTGGATTTCTTTTTGTTTACTGTGTACCCTAGGCAACTTAGCAGCTTTGTTACAAATGCCAGATGCTGTAATAGAATGGCCTTGCTGTCCGCTTGGATCAGACAGTCGTCCAGATATGGATAAATTTGTATTCCTCGTTTTCTGCATTATGCAATTACTGATGCCAGGCATTTCGTAAATACTCTGGGCACAGTAGATAAGCCAAAGGGCAATGCAGAGAATTGATAATGCGTTGTACCTGCCAAAAATCTGAGGTATCTTCTGCAATCTTGTCTGATAGGGACATGCAGGTATGCCTCTGAGGTCCAACGTTACCAGCCAAGACTCCTTGCCCAGCATGGGAAGAAGCTGCTGTAGTGTGAGCATTTTGAATTTGGGTACCTCCAGGTATGTGTTTAGAATTGAGAGGTCTAAAATGGGTCTCCAGGCGTTGTCCTTTCTTGGTACTAGAAATAGTCTTGAGTAAAAACCTTGACCTTGCTCTTTTGTAGATACCATTTGAATTGCTTTCATATCCACGAGAGCTGAAATTTGCGTTTGTGCCTCTGCCCATTGGTTTAGAGTCAGATTTGGCATGCCTCTCATCCGTGGTAAAGTGTGGAAATGAAATCTGTAGCCTCGGGTAATAATATCCAGAACCCATTTGTCCTTTGTTATGATGCGCCAATTTTGTGGAATAGAGCTAGTTTTTCCTCCCAAAGGTGCTGCCAGGGCAATTTTGCTTGGCAGGCGAAGAGGGAAGTCACTGTTTGTTTCCTGAGGGGTTGAGATCTTTTGTCTCCACCTCTGACTTGTTTTATGCCATTGTCTAGGCCTGAAAGAACCTTGTGGCTGTCCTCTGTCCCTTGGGCGTCTGTACCTACCCCCCCCCCCTTTGGGGTCTGTCTGATGCAGGAAAGGACCAGTTTTTTGATGGCCAGTTTCTGCTGAAACGCGGAGGTTGTACCTGTAAAAAATCTTCTGTCTGCATAGATTTTACCTTTTCTTCCATTTTCTTTAAAACTTCCTCTGCTTTGACACCAAATAACACATCTTTCTGCAATGGAGCATCCAATAACTTTGCTTTGACATGTTCTGGTAAGGCTTGCTCTTTTAGCCAAGCATGTCTACGTATTACAGATCCTGTTACAGCTGCTCTACATGAGGCTTCCAATGAATCAAAACCACACTGTAAGGTATGCTTTCCCACCTCTTCTGCTGCATGCAGCAAATCCTACATATCTTTGAAATCAGGTTGATCTGTCTGAGGGATCATTTTCTGCTTTAACTGTGTAATCAAGTACTGTTGGTATTTTAGCATGTGGAATTGGCAGTTTAAGGCCCTCATGGCCAAAGTGGCAGATGTATACATTTTCTTCCCCCATCTTTCTAATGCTCTGGAATCTCTCTCAGAAGGTAGTGAATTCTTAGCAGTAGAGGCCTTAACCCCTTTGGGACCCTGGGAAAGGGTTTCGGGGTCTGCAACAGGGCTTTTATATAGAAACATGAGAATCAGGAACTCGGTAGTATCTGTCTGGTTTAGCTGGTGCAGGAGGTAAGGAATCTGGGTTTAGACTAGATTCGGTGTAAACATCATCCAAAATGTCTAAAACTGGAGGAATTGCAAGGGGTCTATGCTGTGGAAGAAGAAACTCACAGAGTCTTTTCTTAGAGTCAGAGTAATCTTGGCCTTCCCAGTGGAAGTGTTCCCTCATGGTGTGTAAAGTTTCCCCAAAAGAGTAGTCTTCAGGGGGGGAGACAGAGGGAATGGACTCTTCAGCATCTGAGTCTTCATAAGGAGGGAAGGAATAATCCTGGTCCTCAGAGTTAGCTGAGGAAATGGATGCTTGGTCAGAGGAAGGATAATCTTCCTCCAGTCTAGGCCTTTTTTCAGGAGGGGGTTGTGAACCCCTGATAAGGGTAATTAAATCCTCAGCCATCTTAAGCATCTGTTTTTTAGGCATAGGGGCCTGTGGACCCGGTTTCCTAACTTTTAAGGGGGCTTTATGTTTAGCATAAGACTTAATAGAGATAGCTGTCGGTTTGAAGACACCTTCAGAAACCGAAGGCCTGTCCAAATTCTCCGGATCACTGTCAGGGTTGGCGTCAGAGGGTTGAGATGGAACCGGCTCCTGAGGCCCAGCTGATTTGGTCTGGGAGGCCGTCAATTTCTAAATCAGCGGTAGTCGGGGGCTGCGTAGGCACCTCACTGAAAACCGGAGAACCGGCGGCAGACCTTGCTGAGGCCTCTGTATCTGGTCTTGGCCTTGGTTGCCTGTCCTTATCCTTGCATTTTTTAATCATTGCTGATGTTGGTTGCTCCGACAACATGCTATAGTTAAATTTTCTGCCAAAATAATGTCGGCGAAATCTGCCCGACGCTTGATTGTACGTTTGTTGAACCTAGCACAAAACCGGCAACCAGAGACGTCATGGCCTGGGCCTAGGCAAGGAATACAATAAGAATGAAAATCCTTATGAGGTATTTGCTTCCCACAAGAAATGCAATTAACTTTGTCTGACATCGGTCTGAGGCAAGAAAAGTTTCCCCAATGGGGTACTTAGCTTTAGAGAAGACTTTGGGCTGAAATTCAATTCGGAAATCTCAGGAGTTAGCCGACCGGCACTTGCGAACTACTTCTGCTTCGGGCACTGCACGTCAAGAAAGACTGAAGAAAATGGTGTCAGTTGCCTCATTCCCATGTCGCACTGACATCAGGGAAGAAGCGACGACAACCGACACCGGACCAAGACTTTGGGATTCGGCCGACTGCGGGACCGCCTGACGGCAGGATAACCAAAGTGTGATAACTGCAGCAGTATAACACGATGAACATCAGACTTAGCTGGCTGTTGTGAATGGAGGCAAAGATCTGAGGAATACCCCATTTATGGACCATGTCCAGGAAGACCTCCCTGTTTAGCATCCGTTCAACAAGGGTCTTCCAGAGACCTGCTTAGTGAATCCTACAAAATTGTCCTGGGATGTAATAATTAATACAACCTGCTTGTAGGGACAAATTTGCTTTTATAGCTTGGTCCCATGCTGGACAGCCACTCTAGATAGTTAAAGATTTTGCCCCCCCATTTGTTTATATACCATACGGCCGTTGTGCTCTGTGCAAAATCTGAGGGAATCTGGCTTCCATGCTACTCTTAACTTCTTTCACACTGATGTTTTCTTTCCTTTGTGTGACCATAGACACGGAACTGTTAAGCAGCCTGTCCATGGACCCTCAAGCTAGACCACATGCATCAGTGTGCAGTCCCTGACTGGGAACAATGATTTTGAAAGTAAGTCCGGGATTCAGCTGTAGCTGATAGATGCACCAATTTAACAGTCTTTATAGAAAAAGACAAAGTAATGGAATATGAGCGTCCAGTTGGCAGCAATGTTGAGACCACAAAAACTTTAGATATTACTGGATTTTCTCGTGTAGAGTTTTGACACAGGCAATTGTGGGAATGGAAACTGCCATGAACCCTAGACCTCTAAGAATTTCCCTTGTAGCAGGATCTAGGAGGAGGGGGAACTGAAAATACATGGAGACTGTCTGAACTAGATCCCTTGTAGGAGTAAAGACAGACTTTAGACTGATTGTGAAGCCCAGCCTTTGCAGTAGGGAGACGGTGAAAATGAGATGCTTTAAACAAGTCTTCCTGTGAGGATGCCTGTGTAGGCTCGAGGTATGGGAATATCTGAACTCGCAAGTCTGGCAAAAGGCGATTTTAAACCAAGTCACTTTGGGAAAACCCCAGGGACAGCCCAAAGGTAAAACGAAACTAAAAGCATAAACAGAGAACCTGAGGAACATCACATAAGGGTAAATAGAAGTGTGATGGTACACATCTTTCAGATCCAAGGATACCAGAATAGCTTGGGGTAAGATGAAAGTTAGAAGGTTTTGAAAGAAAAAAGAAGTTATGTACTCACCATAACGTCCCATCCGAGTAGTTGTACTTCCATTTGTCTTCAACTTGTGGGAATACGGATCCATATCGGATACGAGCCGGCAAAAATTACTAGCATCAGCTCTGAGCTCCATACTCCTCCCCTTACCCATAATACACCTCCACTGCCTTCCATCCCCAGATCAAGTTTGCTGAACTTATACTTAGAACCCGACCTGATTAACATACTTGTGACCTATACTGCAGCCCTTAGGCTGAACATGTGCCAAGGTCCTGGGGAAGGAGTGACGGCTGAAGACAAATGAAGTACAACTACTCGGATGGAACGTTATGGTGAGTACATGACTTCTTTAGCTGAAGTAGTTTACTTGATTTGGTCTTCAACCTGTAGGACAGAGTCCCCAGCTACTAAACTCCTGGGGGGCCCTCATTGACAGATATTCCACAGCACCGCGGAGCCAAAGGATGCTCTCCTTCTAGAGGTCAAATCCAATTTGTATTGGGAAATAAATGTATGAAATGAGGACCAAGTAGCTGCAGAACAAATGTCATCCAGAGACACCCTAGAGCAGAAAGCTGCAGATGTAGCCATGGACCTAGTGGAATGAGCTTTATCCTGACCTGGAGGAGACATGGCTTTGTCCTTATAGACCTGAAGGATGCATGAAGAAATCCATCTAGCTATAGTGACCTTGGAAATGGTTTGTTTCGTTCTATATACCCTTTTTGGGCAAACCTATCAGATTTATGAAAATTTTTTGTTCTGTGTCAATAAAATTGTAACTGTGTATGAACATCCAAGATGTGTAGCTTGTATTCCATCCTGTTGGTAAAATTGGGAAAGAACACAGGCAAATTTACAGTCTGATATTGTCTGGTGATGCCACCTTAGGAAGAAAGGATGGGTTGGTTCGAAGGGAAATGAGAAGTTATGTACCTACCATAACGTTCCACGTTAGTTGTCTTCTCTCGCCTTCTTTCTTGCTTGATGGGTTCGGAGCCGATCCTCGGCTCCGACTCAGCACTTTGCTAAGCTCGAGAGTCACTTTTACCAGCTCGAGGCAGCCCCATATCCCATGATGCAAGGTGGTAAGTACCCAGATCTCGTTTGGTCCCTATAGGCAACAACACCTAGCACAGAAAACTTTCCTAGAAGGAAAGAAAGGCAAAAAGCCTAAAGGATGGGCTATAAAAAAAGGCCAGAACTAGCTGGTCTTAAGAAGCAATTTTCCAGATAGGGAGAAAAAAGGTCCGTCCAGGCCAGGGGGCAGGAGGGAGGGTCGCAAGAAAGGCGGCGAGAGAAGACAACATGGAACGTTATGGTAGGTACATAACTTCTCAATGTTAAGTTGTCAATCTCGCCTTCATTCTTGCTTGATGGGACGCGTCCCTAGCACCTCTATCCTGGGTGGCTCAATGGAACAGACTCTTGAGAACTGTAGAGCCAAAACTGGCTCTATCCCTGGAGGCCAAATCCAATTTGTAATGAGAAACAAAGGTATGAGGAGTGGCCCAAGTGGCTGCTGCACAAATAGTGTCTAATGGAAGTCTAGCCTGAAAAGCTGTGGAAGTGGCTAAGCTTCTGGTTGAATGCGCTTCTGGTTTTGAGCACAGCTGTTTTCCCCCAAGCTGATAGATTTCGGAGATGGTGGAAGAAAGCCATCTAGATAAGGTCACTTTGGAGACAGGAAGGCCTTTCTTATTTTCAGCATAAGAAAGAAAGAGCTGATTGGATTTCCTGAATTGTTTTGTTCTGTCCAAATAATATCCGAGTTGGCGGTGAACATCAAGATAATGTAATTTTTGTTCCGATCTGTTTGAGTAATTAGGGAAAAATACAGGGAGATCAATAGATTGGTTCAAATTAGTTTTTGAAGCCACCTTAGGCAAAAAGGTTGGATTAGTTCTCAAGGATACCCTGTCCTTGTGAAATACCAAGTAAGGGGGACAAACAGATAGAGCATGAAGTTCTGACACTCTCCTGGCCGAGGTAATAGCAACAAGGAAGAGTTTTCCATGAAAGAAACTTCAGGGAACATGGAACAGCTGGCTCGAAGGGAGGAAGAATTAAGGATGTCAGCACTAGATTTAAGTCCCATTGAGGAGGAGGACTCCTGACAGGAGGTTTAAGGAGAAAAATTCCTTTTAGAAAGGCTCTACAAAGCCTGCGGGACATAATGTTGTGATCTGCAAACCCGACATGAAAGTTCGAGACAGCAGCCAACTGAACTTTGACCGTGGAAGATGAAGAGCCCGAGTGAAAGATTTCCGCTAAGAAATCCAAAACTGCATAGGAGCAGTAAAGGGATCTATATTTTTTGATTTTGCCCAACAAGAGAAGCGTTTCCACTTGCTGGTATAAATCCTTCTAGTAGAGGATTTAAGGGAAGCCACTATGATATCCCTAACAGGATTAGAGATCATAGGAAGCCTGGCTAAGGAAGGAAGTGGAGCAACCAAGCTGTGAGGTTGAGAGAAGGAATAGACCGATGCAGCTGACCCGATTGGTGAATCAGAAGGTCTGGCATTGGGTCCAGATGCCACGGCTGCACCAATGGGCGACGATGGAGGAACGGAAACCAAATTTGTCGAGGCCAATAGGGGGCAATGAGAATCATTTTGGCTCTCAAAACGGTGGCTTTCTGGAGTACTTGTGGAATCAACGGAAAGGGAGGAAAAGCATAAAGAAGTCCCTGGGGCCAATCCTGGGTAAGAGAGTCTCTGGGGGGATGGCCTGGAAGTGGGAAGAGAGAAAAGAAGTCTGGGCATTTGCTGTTTTGGGGAGTAGCAAAAAGATCGCAACATGGGCGGCCCCATTCTAGAAAAATCTCCTCCACTATAGATTGTTTGAGAGACCACTCGTGAGGCATGAGAATAGCTCTGCTCAATCTGTCCGCTAAAATGTTTGTTTTCCCAGGGATATGCGTTGCTACCAGAAACCGATGAGAGGAGATCGCCCATTGCCAAAGTCTGAGAGCTTCTCGACACAAGGGGTAGGACTTGGTTCGGCCCTGTTTGTTGATATACCATACTACAGACATGTTGTCTGTGTGAAATGCAATTGTTCACAAGGGAAGAAAGTCGTCGAGGGCTTGCAACGTTAAAAGCACTGCTCTCATCTCTAGGACATTTATGTGCAGGTGGTATTCGAACGGTTGCCACGTCCCATGAACCATCCTGCCCTGATAATGACCCCCCCCACCCGATCAGGGAGGCGTCCATAGTGACTGTGGCTACTGGGGCTGGTGATACAAAGGGTCTGCCCTGATGAATCTGGGGAGAAGAAATCCACCAGGATAGATGATTTTTGCAAACTTGTGTCACCAGGATTTGGTGACGCATGGGAAGTTGTTGGTAAGACCACTGGGTGAACAACATCCATTGAAGAAGATGCATGTAGAAGCGGGCCAAGGGAAGAAGGGTAATGGCCGCTGCCATGAGGCCCAACACCTTCAGAACCATTCTGGCTTCCGCACGTGACTTTGGATATCTGAGATTCTTTGGTCTGTGAGGGTTGCTGACATCCAAACAGTGTTTAAGTTTGCGCCTATGAAAGTAATAGACTGGCAGGGCAACAAGGAGGATTTTTCGTAGTTGATCGAAATTCCTAATTGAGTGCAGAGATTTAGGGTGTAATCCCTGGCTTGGAGAAGTTGATGCCTGGTGGTGGCTGAAAGGAGCCAGTCGTCGAGATACGGAAACACCTGGAATCCTTGACGTCTCAGGTGAGCCGTGACCACTGCCATACATTTGGTGAACACTCTGGGGGCTGTAGTGAGACCAAAGGGCAGGGCTCTGAACTGAAAATGACTGGACCCCAGCCGAAAGCGGAGAAACCTTCTGGAGCGTCTGTGAATTTTTATGTGATAGTACGCATCCTGAAGGTCTATTGAGCACATTGTCCTTGCCCAGGAAGGGCAAAATTGATTGAAGTGTGACCATTCGAAATCTTCTCTCTCACAGACAGCTGAGATCCAATATTGGTCTCCAGTCTCCCGTCTTTTTGGGGACCAAAAAGAACCTTGAGTAGATTCCGGGCTCTGAATGGTCTGTTGTAACTGGCTGAATGGCCCTTTTTTGTAGAAGCTTTGATACTTCTAACTTTGCTATTTCCCTTAGACCGGGTGGCACGTCTGGAAGGGAATTTTTGTGATTGAAAGGACTTTCCTCGAAAGGAATTTTGTATCCCTCGGATATGATCGACTGTACCCATCTGTCTTGTGAGAGGGAACGCCAGGCTTCTGGGTACAGCAATAGTCTTCCCCCAACTGCCTCCAAGGATGGACAGTCGGGCAACATCTCAGGGATGCTGGAAGGGCTTGTCAGAGAGAGGCTCTCTGCTTCCCTGGTTTTGTGGACCCCCTCTGCCTCTAGGGCGGCATCTGTTATTATTACCCCCCCTCTGCCTCTAGGGGTAAACTGACCACGTGTGTCTTGCATGACTCCCTGGGATTTACGGAACCACATTTTTCCGCCCTTCTGACCTTTGGGGTAAGGTCTAGAGGGGGTAGAAAAACGGACCCCTACGGCAGAAAGAGTCTTGCCGTCCTGCTCACACCTGGTCAATGTATCCTTCACTTGAGGGCCAAACAAAGCTGACCCATCAAAGGGAGAATTCGTGAAGGACGCCTTAAAGGGATCTGCAAAATTACAGAGCCACATCTAGGATTGACGTCAGAGAGCCACCCCTGTACCATGCGTTTCTACTCGCTCCATCTGCTGCATACGAAATCAGCCGCATGGAGGAGTTAGCTATAGAATTAAGGATTCCTAGCTGAGAAGCTATCTTTTCTTGAGCCCCTGAAGCTGTAGGATCCTGTACTACTTCACCTAGTTCTTTAAGGATGTCCCTTTGGAGTCTGGTGAAGTGACAAATAGTTCAGCGAACGCATGGCAAAGGTCGCTGAGGAGAACATCCACTTACCATACCTGTCCATGGTCCTAGAATCCTTATTAGGAGGATGGACTGGTACGGAAGGATCTGCAAGTTCCTTCTTAGTGGCGGCCACCACCATGGCATCAACAGGGACACCTTTTGTAAGGAATTGCTTTTCAGAAGGGGCTGTAATAAATTTAGACGGCCTCCTAGGAACTGGCTCTACAGAATCAGGAGCAGCCCAAGCCTTCCCAGCAATAACCTCCATAAGGGGGTCGAAAGGTGGAGACACCCAGGAGGTGGAGGGTCGAGATCCAAACGCCTCTAGGTATACCGACTCATCCTCAGAGGGGTTTATGGAGGGCCAGTTTCCCCTCTGTTTTAGGAGTTCCAGGATGTCTGAAAAGGAGACATCCTCAGAGGGGGATCTTGGGGATCCCTCCGACTCATCTAAGTCGGTATCTGAAGTGGTAGACTCAGGGGAGTCCAGGTGTTTCCTCTTACAAGTCCTCTTGTGCGGAGGATCTCCTGACTGGTCAGGAGAATCCTCGGAAGAGGGGGTTCTTCCCAGTGGGGAAACCTGAGGCGGTGGATCTCTAGGTCCGGGAGCAAGAGAGAGGGAAGAGATATCGACAGGCACCGTAGAGGGAGGAGCTAAGGGAATAGACTGCTGACCTGAGCCCAGTGGCCAGCACACTCTTCATCACCTCGGGCTCCCTCCCAGGGAGATCCGAGAGAACCCGTTCGAAGAAACTGGGACTCCCGGGCCCACCGAAGGGAAGGCTCGAGGCAGATATCGGAGCCGAGCTCACCAAGGCGAAGCTCCAAGGGAAGAGCGGGGTCGGACAAGGGTCCGATGCCACTCACCCCTCGGAGGAGACCAGGAAGCCCGACCACCGAATCCCTCCAAGGAAGGTCTCGAGGAGGAGATAAGAGTAGATGCTGAAGGTGCAGAAGGAAGGGGTATCTGCCCCTCAGCCATAGCCATAACTATTCCCGTAGACTCCAGCTCCAAACTCTGGGGTAGAGTCGAAGGAGGAACTTGAAGGTGTGGACTAATAGTCGTCTGTTGAGACGGACTATGAAGCATCTGGGCCAGTGCCTGTGATTTTAATAATCTGCTTACCACCCTCTCTAAATCATGGTCTGATAACCTGGAAGACCTAGATGATCGGCTCTGATGGCTCCGTTCCGAAAGAAGAGGTGAGGCCGGAGCCGACAGAATCGGTTCCAAAGAGGGAGACCTAGACCTCTTCCTCGAAGGAACCATCGGAGCCGACAAACCCACGGATCCAGTCGGAGCAGATAACTTTTCGGCTCCGAGTGTAGATCTAGATGCATCGGCTCCAGCCGGAGCCGATGCAGGCATCGAAATAGTGGTGTCGGAGCCGGTCGGCGCAGACACCGGAGCCTGGGCCACATGGTGGTCAGAGCCAGTCGGAACAGACACCAAAGTGACCATAGTAGTATCGGCACAGATAGCCATCGGTGCCGAGGATTTAGCAAAGGTCGGATCGGCTCCAGCCAGAGCCGATCTCGACTCCGACAAAGTCGGAGCCAAGGCCGAAGACTTAGATACAGAAGCCTGGGCCTTAGTCTTGGAAGGCTTTCCCGGAGCCGATTTGGCCGGGGAGCCCTCCGGTTTAAGGAGTCCCGTTAAAATAAGCTTGTTTCTCCTTTCCTGCAGGACTCTCTGGCTAAAAGAGTGACATATTGCACAGGAGTCCTGCAGGTGGAGAGGTCCCAGGCAGTATAAACAAGAAGTGTGACCGTCTGTCAGAGACATCTTCTGACAGCACGAGTCACACTTCTTGAAGCCTGAGACCCTCTGCTCTTTGGACATTATGGTTACACAAGCAGTACACACACAGTCCCAAATTAGACAATTAAAAAAAATTAAAGATAACAAGTAAAAAAAAACCTCACACACACACACACCCTGACAGGGGAAAAGGCCTGACTAAAAAAATGAAGATGGAAGAATAAAGTTAGTCAAAAAGGGGCTTACAATTAACTAAAAGTGAAAGATTTTTAAGAAAAAAGATTTTTTTTTTATCTGATAGGGGCAACTGGCAGTTTAAATATAAACACTTACCAGGAGCTGGTAAAAGGAGGACCTCATCAGCGAAGCGGCAAACGAGATCTGGGTACTTACCGCCTTGCATCATGGGATATGGGGCTGCCTCGAGCTGGTAAAAGTGACTCTCGAGCTTAGCAAAGTGCCGAGTCAACCCATCAAGCAAGAATGAAGGCGAGATTGACAACTTAACATCTATCTTTATGAAAAATCATGTACGGGAATTTTATGGACAAGGCCTGTAATTCCGAAACCCTTCTAGCAGAGGTAATAGCGACCAGAAAAGCTGTTTTCCACAATAGAAATTTTAGATATGCAGTTGCGGCAGGCTCGAAAGGTGGGGCAACCAGAGCTTGGAGAACCATAGTAAGTTCCCATGGGGGGGACAGGATCTTTGACTGGGAACGTAGCAAAAAAGTGCCTTTAATAAAGGCTTTACACAGTCTAGAAGATGCCAAGGATGCAGAATCCTCGCCCACATGAAAATGAGAAATGGCAGCCAATTGAACCTTGACAGTAGAAGAACTAACTCCATGCTGGAAAATATCCACTAAAAAATCAAGAATGGTGGAAATAGGAGCTGTGAAAGGATCTAAACTCCTCAGAGACCCAGAAAGAAAAACGTTTCCACTTGCTGCCATAAACCTTTCTGGTTGAAGACTTATGAGCAGCTATCAAAATAGACTTATCTGAGGAGGAAAGTCCGGGAGTCCTAGCAATCACAGGAACTGGAGCAGCCAAGCCGTGAGCTTCAGGCTGTCCAGACTCGGATGGGGCACTCTTGATGGGTGTGAAATCAGATCCTGAATGGGATTCTAGGATCCAAGGTGGAGCCAGAAGGGGAGACCAAATGAAGGGAAAAAGTACAGTTGTGTACCTACCATAAATGTAGATGTTCAAGTGTATTCACTGTTGCAGTCATTACACTTGGGTTATCCTGCTGGCAGGCTACCCGCAGTCAGCCTGAATTCCAAAGTCCTGGTCCAGCGTCGGTGGCCATCGCCTCTTCTCTGATGTCAGTGCACCAGGGGTATAAAAGATGCAGCCGACGCAATTTTCTTCAGTTTTTCTTGCCCCAGATGTCAGGTGCCCCCAAAAGGGTAGGCTAAAAATTTTGCAAATAAAGCATGCACTAACATAAACATTACCTTCCTCTACAAGCAAATACACCACATAGATTGTATAGAATACAGAAGTACAGATAAGTCCGAACAATGAAAGGGGGATGGCGGGAGGGTAACCTGGACTGCAACAGTGAATACACGGACATCTACATTTATGGTAGGTACACAACTGTACTATGTTCATCGTGTTTCACTGTTGCAGTCATTACACTTGGGTTGAATCCCAAAGCTGAGGTAAGGCGGCTGGGTCTAAATAGGATTAGGAGTGGCAATGAGGCCCTGCAGAACTGCAATGGCAAAGCCTGCTCTGGATTTAGAGTAAAGAGGTAAGTGGTAGTGCTTGGTAAAAGTGTGCACTGAACTCCAAGTTGCAGCCTCCAAAATTTCCTTGGTTGGTACTCCTCTGTTTTGTCTTAAAAATAATTTTTTTGAATTTAATGAAATTCTTTATCAACAAATTAAATGCACAGCGATGGGAGCAGTTTTCTCTCCAGTATATGCAAATCTATTTATGGGTTATTTTGAAACCAAATTTCGATATAGAATGTGCTTTTTCAGAAGTCATGTAATAGAATATTATTGTTACATAGATGATTTAATCTTTCTATGTGAAGGGGGTAGTTTAGATGTACATAATTTTATTCATGACCTAGACTAATAATTTTGGTATAAAGTTTGATGGAGCTCAGTGGGGAGATGAAGTTACATTTTTGGATGTAAATTTGCATGTTAGAGGTAATAAGGTAGTAACCATCAGTGCATCATAAATTTGAAGGTGTGAATAATTTTATTAATGGGACTAGTTGCCATCCTCCACACTTAATATCAGCACTTCCCTATAATGAATTATTGCGAATCTCAAGATTAACTAGTGATGAACAACAAAAAGAATTAGAAATTGAGTTGACTTGTCAGAAATTTATCAAAAGAGGTTATAGTGTAGAAAGTGTAGAACAAGCTAAAAATAATTTGAATTTTAATAATCAGACTCAAGTAAAATATAGGGCTAAATCCGATGAAAATGTGTATAACCAACAAGTGGATAAAATGTTTTTTGTTACAACATATGGAACATATACAGAGAAATTAGTAGAAATTATGTTTTATTGGACACATTTGTTACAAGATCCATGCTTGGGTGAATTGTTACCTCAAAAACCTATGGTGTCTTATAGACGTGGAAAAAGTATTAAAGATATGCTAGTTCATGCTTATTTTATTTTTTCTGCTGCCAGTTTAACTAAATGTATTTCCGATTATGGTTTTAAAGCATGTGGTCATTGTAGTATATGTAACCAAACAGTAAATTCTTTTGACTGTATAAATGGAAAGAAATTTAATGTGAATGGTAATTTTAGTTGTAACACAGAGGGTATTGTTTATGTACTCAAATGTGAATGCAATTTATTTTACATAGGTGAATCAAAAAGGAGTTTGAGTTAGATTCTTAGAACATCTGAGAATTATTAAAAATGAAAAGGTAGAAAGCCCTTTAGGCTTTCATTTTAAAACATATCATAACAGTGATGGTAAGAATTTAACAGGCACAATTTTGGAAAAAAGTACATTGTGTGAAAGGTATGTGCTAGAAGAATAAACTACAATGGAAAGAAGCACTGTTTATTTTAAAATTTGACACTCTACACCCTAAGGGTAGAAACAGAGAGCTTGATTGGAAATGGCTGTTGTAATTGAGTGTTTAATTGTTTTATTAGAATAGTTTTTAACTATATAAAGGAATGAGAAATGGGTTCTGTTATACTCTGTTAAAAGGCTTATGCAGAGGTGCTGGAGAACATCAATTGTTGGTAAAATAAATTCTTTGGATATACTGGCCAAGTCGTTTCTTGAACTATTTTTCCTTCTCGGTGGTTTAATATACTCCTCTGAGAAAGGCTGATGTGGCTGCTGCCTTGGTAGAATGTGGCCTAATATTCTTAGGCACCGATTTGCCATGCTGTGCATAGCAGAAACGAATGCAGTGTCCTATCCATTTCGAAATAGTCTGCTTTGAAATAGCCTTTCCTTGTGATCCTGCAGCGTATGCCACAAAAAGTTGCTCAGTTTTTCTGAAAGCTTTTGTTTTGTCCAAGTAGAAGCGTAGCTGCCTGTGTATGTCCAAAGAGTGCACAAGTCTCTCCCCTTTATTCTGGGGATTTGGATAAAAAGTTGGCAAATGAATGGTTTGGTTAAGAGCCACACTGGATACTACCTTTGGCATAAATGTTTGGTTTGTCCTTAGAGAAAAGTACAGTTTTGTACCTACCATAAATGTAGATGTCCGAACAGGATAGCATCTGAAGTCATAACAAAGGGTTGTCCTGTCGTCAGGCAGCCCTTCGGTCGGCCGGATTCCAAAGTCTGGGTCCGGCTTCGGCTGATGTCGCACTTCACCCGACGTCATCTCTGCTGGTCTTCGGGTATAAAGGCATCAGCTGACACCATTTTCCTCAGTGTTTCTTGCCCCAGATGCCAGTTGCCCACTTGGAAAGCTAAATTTTGGATAAATGCCAATGTTTCCAAAATAGTAGAAGGCAAACACAAAAAATAAGCATGTATGTACATATATACAAACAAATACACCACAAGAGACTCCCCCCCCCAGCTAGCTATTAGGAGGGTAAATACCCTAGGAGTACCACAGAGGGGAAGGAGGGTGGGTAATCCTGACTGCAGATGCTATCCTGTTCGGACATCTACATTTATGGTAGGTACAAAACTGTACTATGTCCTTCAAGGATGCATCTGCAGTCATAACAAATGGGTAGAATACCATAGCCAAACTAGGGGAGGAGGAAGAAGAATTATGGTGTAGTTAGGATCCCTTGCAATACAGCAGTGGCAAACCCTGCTCGGGATCTAGAGTATAGAGGTAAATTATAATGCTTGGCAAATGTATGCACGGAGGTCCAAGTAGCCGCATCAATAATGTCCTTGGTTGCCACTCCTCGTAAGAAAGCTGTGGTAGTGGCTGTAGCCCTTGTAGAATGAGGTCTTATGTTCTGTGGAATTGGTTTTCTATGGTAGGAGTAACAGAATCTTATGCAATTTCCTATCCATTTGGAGATTGTCTGTTTGGAAATTGCTTTTCCTTCCCTTCCTGTTGCATAGGCTACTAAAAGCTGGTCAGTTTTTGTTACCTTTGGTTCTGTCCAGGTAGTAGCGTAACTGTCTATGTACATCCAAGGTATGCAGCAGTCTTTCCCCCCTGTTCTGTGGATTGGGAAAGAAGGTAGGTAGGTGGATTGCCTGGTTTAAAGACACTCTGGATACCACCTTAGGCATAAATGTAGGATTAGTTCTCATGGACACTATCTTGATGGAAGATTAGGAAGGGTTGTACTGCCATTAAGGCCTGTAGTTCCGAAACCCTCCTTGCTGAAGTAATTGCCAGTAGGAAAGCAGTTTTCCATGATAGGTGTTGAAGATCTGCTGTTGCTGCTGGTTCAAATGGAGGGAGTCCCATGCTGGTAATGGTGGTTTCCTAGGAGGTTTTACATTCTTGATCCCTCTGAGGAACTGCCAGAGAAGAGGATGCGAAAAGACAGGTGGATCGAAGCTGTATTCTGCTGAAATAGCTGATGCATGTTTCTTGATGGAGGAATAGGACAGGCCTGTATGCAGAAGCTCTGCCAAGTACTCCAGGATGTTAGCAATATCTATGTTCGACACATCTTTTCCTCTTTCAGCACTCCAAATGACAAACCTTTTCCATTTTCCTGCATAGTTCCTTCTTGTTGAAGGTCTGCGGGCTTCAAGGATAATGTCTTTAACCCTTTGGGATAAGTCTGGGTTAGTTGCTGTTATGTGATGTTCCAGGCAGTCAGTTGCAAGGTTTTTAGGTTTGGGTGCATGATGTTGTAGTTGTTCTGAGTTAACATCAAAGACATCAGGGGTATTGACCACATTCTCCCCTGAGACATGCTCCTCAGCAATGGATACCAGTGTTGTCTTGGCCAATTCGGAGCTATCAGAATTATCCTTGGACGTTCCTCTGATTTTCAGTAGTACCTTGTGCATCAAAGGAAGAGGTGGAAATGCATATGCTGTCAGGCCTTTCCAACTGAAGGATAGAGAGTCCACCTTCCATGCAAGTGGGTGGTATGTCCTTGTGCAGAATTTGAGCTGGTGATTGAGTGGGGATGCGAATAGGTCTATTTGTGGCATTCCCCATTTCTTTGTGATGGCCTTGAAGATGTCCGGGTGTAGCATCCATTCGTGAGCATCCAAGGTGGTTCTGCTTAACATGTCTGCTAGGGTGTTTTCTTTTCCCGGCACAAATATTGCCTGTAACTGGATGTTGTAGCTCAGAGCCATATTCCAAAGGTCCAGAGTCATCCTGCATAGGGGGTATGAATGAGTGCCTCCCTGTTTGTTGATGTACCACATGACTGTGGTGTTCTGTCCTTATCATTAAATGGCCTTCTTTGAGGAATGGTCTGAATTTCTGGATTGCTAGTTTTACTGCCAGCATTTCTTTTTGGTTTATGTGCAGGTGCAGCTGGTCTGGAGTCCACAATCCTTGTATGCATTTGTCCAACATGTGCGCCCCCCAGCCTAGGTCTGAGGCGTCCGTTGTGATGGTTTGGCTTGCTTGAAAGTTGTAGAATGGCAAGCCTGGGTTTGACTGGCATGCTTGAGCCCACCATAGGAGCTCTTGTTTCAGGCATGGGATTATTGGAATTTCGGTTTCTAAGCTGTGCCTGTGTTGAGACCATAAATTCTTTAGGTACCACTGTAGCTTTCTCATATGCAGTCTGGCATGGGGTACCAGGATTATGCATGATGCCATAAAGCCAAAGGCCTGCAGTACTTTTCTTGCTGTTAGTTTGTTCTGCTTTGTTAATGCCAAGAAGTAAAGAGGGAGTTGTTCTTGTTTTTCTGCAGTTAGGAATGCCATTTGTTTTACTGTGTCCAATTCCGCACCCAAGAATGTTCTTGTCTGGGATGGTATCAGTCTTGACTTTTTTTTAAATTGACTGTATCCCAGGGCTTGTAGTAAGCAAATGACTCTTTGTAAATCTGTTGTCAGCTTGCTTTTGTTGTCCGCTTGTAACAGGCAGTCGTCCAGGTATGGATAAATTTGGATTCCCTGTAGCCTGCAATGAGCGATTACTGATGCCAGGCATTTTGTGAATACTCTGGGCGCAGTAGATAAGCCAAAGGGCAATGCTGAGAATTGATAATGCTCTGATCCTGCAAGAAATCTGAGGTATCTTCTGCAATTTGGTCATATGGGGACGTGCAGGTATGCCTCCTTGAGATCTAGAGTTACCAGCCAACACTCCTTGCCCAGCATGGGAAGAAGTTGCTGTAGGGTCAGCATTTTGAATTTTGGGACAATGATGAATGTGTTTAAGACTGACAGGTTGAGAATAGGTCTCCAACTTTTCTCTTTTCTTGGTACTAGGAAGAGTCTGGAGTAGAATCCTTTGCCCTGTTCTGTTATTGGTACTCTTTCCACAGCTCTCATCTTTGTTAATTGAGCTATCTGCTTTAGAGCTTCTGTTTTTTGATTTGGAGGTAGGTTTGGCATTCCTCTTTTTACTGGTAAGGTGTGGAAGTGGAACCTGTAGCCTTGGTCTATGGTTTGCAAAATCCACTTGTCTTTTGTGATATAGTGCCAATTTTTCGAAAATAAGGCTTTCCGCCTAAAGGTGCTGCTATTTGCTCCCTGGTAGGCGGTGTCACAGCCAAGTCACTGTGATTGTCCTGTTGCAGTGGCAGTGGTTGTGTCTGTGCCTCGCTGGTTATTGCCTTGCCACTGGCGTCCTCTGTAGGCACCTCCTCTGGATTGATTTCTGCCTCTAGAGCGTCTATTCCTGCCTCTGAGATTTTGAGGAGTCTGGAAAGGACCAATTTTTGGCAGGCCAGTTCCTGCTAAACCTTGGGGGCTGAACCTGTAAGAAATCCTTAACTGTTTGTACAGATTTTGCCTTCTCTTCCATTTTCTTCATTACTTGCTGAGCAGGGTACCAAATAGACTGGCCTTATCCATAGGAGCATCTAACAGCTTTGCTTTAACATGATCCGCAAGACCTGTTCTTTCAACCATGCATGCCTTCTTATCACTGTGCCAGTCATGGCTGATCTAAATGAAGCCTCCAGTGCATCATAGCCACATTTTAAGGAATGGTTACTAACCTGCTGAATGTTATTCACCATTTCTAAAACATATTTCTTATCTAAGGAGTCATCAGAGGACAGCTTCTTAGTTAACTGATCAAGCATAAACTCTTGGTATTGGATCATATGAAACTGACAGTTTAAAGCTCTAGCTGAGAGAGTAGCAGAGGTGTAAACTTTTTTTCCCCCATCTCTCTAAGGACCTGGATTCCCTTTCAGAAGGGAGAGGGTTTTTGCTGAGGTCGAGGCTACTGCCTTAGGCCCCTGGGATATAGTCTCAGGATCTGCAAGTGGGGCCTTGTATAGGTGGTGATGAGTGTCTGGCACCCTGTAAAATCTATCTGGTTTGGCAGGGGCTGGAGGTAAAGTATCAGGAGCAGTGCAAACATCATTAAATGCATCATCCACAACAGGCAGAACTGGAGGTATAGCTAAGGGCCTATGTTGTGGTAAGTGCAGAAAGGTCCTAAGCCTTTTTCTTGAATCTGAGTAATCTTGTCCCTGCCATTGGAATTGTTCGCTGCTCATAGCATGTAAGGTTTCTCCAAAGGAAAATTCCTCTGGTGGAGAGGCAGATGGAATGGATTCTTCAGCATCGGAATCTTCATAAGTAGAAAAAGGAGCCTCTGGCTGATCTGTAATGTCTGAGTCATCCGAAGAATCATCAGAGGACACTGGCTCGGGGGGCTCTGCTCTAGGTCTCTTTTCTGGAGGCTGAGAGGCCCTGTCTGGGTGAGATTGGGATCCCCTAATTAAGGATATTAAATCCTCTGCCAGAGTAAGCATTTGTGAACTAGAAGTGGGCCTGTGTGAGGGGGGCTTAGCAGGCACTGATTTAACAGTTTTGGCTGCTTTAGCCCTGGCAAAGGCCTTAATAGACATGGCTGCAGGAGGCCTAGCAGCACCACGTGCTGGGGTAGAGACATCCAAAGGGATGGTGTCTGATAATTCACTAGGAACCACAGTAGTAGGCAAAACTTCAGAGGCCGATTCAACTAAGGTAGCAGGAGCCTCAGTAGTAGTCATGGATTCGGCTGAAGATTGACCCGTTTTCTCGGTTTCGGCCAAAACCGAGACACTCGCGGCTTGCTTAACCGTGGTTTCAGCCGAAACCGTGGACCGCGAGTGTCGGTCTTTTTCTTTGCGTTTTTTAACAATTTGGGTAGTCGGAGGATCCGACGGCATAATGTACGCAAAATCTGAGCCGAAAAACTGTTCAGCAAACTCCGACCGACGCCTAAGCGTTCGTCGGTTGAAGGAAGCACAGGCTAAACAGGCTGCTACGTCGTGGTCTGGGCCTAAGCAAGGTAGGCAGTAAGCGTGGAAATCTTTATGAGGTATTTGTTTCGCACAAGTTAAACAGTTATTTACTTTTTCTGACATCGGCTGAGGCAAGAAAGAGTTCCCAACGGGGTACTTAGCTTTTAGAAGTCTTCGAAGTAGTATTCGGTAGTAGTAATCTCTGGATCTGACCGACCGGCACTTGCGAACAGCTTCTGCTTCGGGCGCCACGCGGCAAGAAAGACTGGGGAAAATGGCGTCGGCTGATGCCTTTATACCCGAAGACCAGCAGAGATGACGTTGGGTGAAGTGCGACATCAGCCGAAGCCGGACCCAGACTTTGGAATCCGTCCGACCGAAGGGCTGCCTGACGACAGGACAACCCTTTGTTATGACTGCAGATGCATCCTTGAAGGACATCCCTGTCTGGATGAAAAATGACAAAAGGTTCCACTGCCATTAATGCCTGTAACTCTGACTCTTCTTGCTGAAGTTATTGCTAGGAGCAGAGCAGTTTTCCATAAGAATTTTATCTCAGCTGTATTGGCTGGCTCAAAAAGAGGCAGTGCGAGTTTTTCCAAGACAAAGTTGAGGTCCCATTGTAGGTATTGGTGCTCTTCTTGGGGTCTTATGTTTTTTGCCCCTCTGAGGTACTGTCTTAATGGATGAGAGAAAATAGGAGGTTCTGTATTGTAATGAGCTGAAATGGTGGCATGGATCTTAAGTGATGAGAAAGCTAGGCCTTTGTTCAGCATCTCAGTTAGATATTGTAAAATCTGAGGAATATTTGGAACAAGCGGTTCAAGTCCTTGTGCCTGGTTCCAAGCACAGAATATCTTCCATTTTTCTGCATAAGATTTCCTGGTGCTGGGCCTCCTGGCTTCCAAAATGTCACCCATAACTGCTTTGGAGAGGTGTGTTCTGAGTGGCTATATTATTTGCCATGCAGTCAGATTTAAGGTTCTGAGTTGGCTGTGCAGTATCTGATTGTTTTGTTGGGTCAGAAGATGAGGAATTTGTGGTAAAGTCCAGGCTGGCCCTTGTGACAAGCTCTTTAGGATTGGGTACCAGTGCTGGCGTGGCCAGTATGGGGCAGTCAGAATCACTTTTGGCTTCTCTTGTCTGACTTTTAGGAGTACCTTGGGGAGGAGAGGCAGTGGTGGAAAAGCATAAACTGTTAGGGTTTTCCAGCTGAATGAGAGAGCATCCACCTTCCATGCTTGTGAGTGATAAGTCCTTGTGCCGAATCTCTTTAGTTTGCAGTTGTGAGGGGAGGCAAATAGATCTATGTCTGGGCATCCCCATTTCTTTATCATCATGCTGAAGACTTGTGGATCTAGTTTCCACTCGTGAGGGTCCATGAGGTTTCTGCTTAGTCAGTCTTCCAGGGTATTTTTCTTTCCTGGCAGGAATTGTGCCTGCAGATGTACTTGATAGGTCAGTGCTGTGCTCCACAAAGTCATGACTTGCCTGCAGAGGGAGTAGGAATGTGTGCCCCCTTGCTTGTTTATGTACCACATGACTGTAGTATTGTCTGTCTTTAGCAATAGTTGTCCTGGATGTAGTAGATCCTTGAAGGCTGTCAGGGCATTCTGTACAGCTAGCATCTCTTTTTGATTGATATGAAGATGCATTTTGTCTGTGGACCACGTGCCCTGTATACATTTTCCCATGTGTGCTCCCCAGGCATAATCCGATGCATCTGTTGTTAGTGTCTGCCTGGCTGTGGGTAAAGTGAAAGGCTGTCCCTTGTTGTGGTGACAGGCCAGTGCCCACCATCGAAACTCTTGTTGCAGGCAGGGAATGAGAGTAATTGTTTCCAGGCTGTGGCAATGTTGAGTCCAAACACTTTTTAGATACCACCGTAGCTTCCTTATATGCAGTCTTGCATATGGAATTAGCAGGATGCAGGATGCCATGAAGCCCAATGCCTGCAGAATTTTTCTTGCAGGTAGCTGGGTCTTTGTTGCCATCATTTGAAAGTAATGAGTCAGTTGCCTTTGTCTGGCGTGAAATAAGCCATCTGGGCAGTTGTATTTAAGCTTGCACCCAGGAATATTATCTCTTGAGAGGGCAGTAGTGTTGATTTCTTTTCGTTTACTGTGTACCCTAAGCAAATTAGTAACCTTTTTACAAATGCCAGATGCTTTAGTAGAATGTCCTTGCTCTCGGCTTGAATAAGGCAGTCGTCCAAGTAGGGATATATTTGAATTCTTTTTTGTCTGCAAAATGCAATTACTGGTGCCAGGCATTTTGTGAAGACCCTGGGCACAGTAGATAAGCCAAAGGGCAGTGCAGAGAATTGGTAATGCATTGAGCCAGCTATGAATCTGAGGTATCTTCTGCAAGATAGTCTGACTGGGACATGCAGGTATGCCTCTGAGGTCCAAAGTAACTAGCCTGGGTAGAAGTTGCTGCAGTGTCAACATTTTGAATTTTGGAACGTCCAGGAAAGTATTTAGTGTAGACAGGTCCAGTATTGGTCTCCAAGCTTTGTCCTTTCTGGGTACCAAGAAAAGTCTCGAGTAAAATCCTTGCCCCTGCTCTTGCTGTGGTACTTTTTGAATAGCCCTCATGTCCATGAGAGCAGAAATTTGTTTTTGTGCCTCTGCCCATTGATTGTGTGGCAGGTCTGGTATACCTTTTGGCCTTGGTACGGTGTGAAAGTGGAACCTGTAACCCTGAGAAACAATATTCAGTACCCATTTGTCCTGGGTGATCAGGCACCAATTTTGTGAGAAAAGTGCTAGTTTTCCCCCTAAGGGTGCTGCCAAAAGGTAAGTGCTTGGCATTGGTAGAGGAAAGTCATTGGGACTGTTTCCTATAAGGTAGTGATTTGCCTTCTCCGCCTTTGGGGCTGAAGCACCCCATCGTTTAGGTCTGTATGAGCCTTGGGGCTGAGATCTGCCTCTTTGTGGCCTGTCTGACACTGGAAAGGACCAATTTTTAGAAGGCCAGTTCCTGCTAAATCTGGGTGGCTAAACCTGTAAGAAATCCTTTACTGTCTGCATTGATTTTGCTTTATCCTCCATTTTCTTTAACACCTCTTTTGCCTTAACACCAAACAAAGTAACATGCTGTAATGGCGCATCCAATACTTTTGCTTTAACATGATCAGGTAAACTTTGTTCTTTTAACCAAGCATGCCTTTGAATGACAGAACCTGTGACTGCAGCTCTGCAAGAAGCCTCTAATGAATCTAAACCACATTGCAAAATATGCTTTCCCACTTGCTCAGCTGCATGCAATAAATCCTGCATTTCCTTATTTTGCAGGACATTCTGAGCTTGTAAGCATTTTCTGTTTTAGCAAAGACATTAGGTATTGTTGATATTTAAGCATGTGAAACTGGCAGTTTAAAGCCCTTACAGCTAAAGTAACAGAGGTGTAAACTTTTTTCCCCCATCTATCCAGTGCTCCAGAATCCCTATCAGACGGGAACAGGGTTTTTTTTGCAGTGGAAGCCTTGACCTCTTTGGGACCCTGAGAAATTGTTTCTGGGTCAGCAGCAGGGTTTTTATAAAGAAATTTATGAGAATCTGGGACCCTGTAGTACCTATTCTGGCTTAACTGGTGCAGGGGGTAAAGAATCAGGAGACAAACTGGATTCAGAAAAAACATCAACAGTATCTAGTACAGGGGGGATAGCAAGGGGCCTGTGCTGACGCAGTAAAAGAAAGTCACGGAGCCTTTTCGTGGATTCTGAATAATCCTGGCTCTCCCAATGGAAATGCTCCCTCATGGTGTGCAGGGATTCCCCAAGAGAGTAATCCTCAGGAGGAGAGGCTGCTGAAGGGATAGATTCTTCAGGGTCAGAGTCCTCATAGGGAGGAAGAGAATATCCCTGTTCTGAAGAGGAATCAGAGAAAATAGAAACCTGGTCAGAGGAGTCAATCCGTGTCTTGCCTAGGCCTTTTATCGGGGGGGATGGGATGGGAAACCCTGATCAAAGTAATTAGGTCCTCGGCCATTTTAAGCATTTGTTTCTTTAGCATGGATGACTGTCCAGGAGAATGCTGTACTTGTTTCTTAGTCTTTAATGGTGTTTTAGACTTTGCCTTGGCTGCTGAAGTGGTCTTGATAGTAAGCTGTGTAGGTCTGAAAGCACCCTCAGAAGCCAATGCCTGCTCAGCGGCTCCGGACCCATCTGAGGGAATAGTTTCCGTAGGCCCAATACCTTGAGTTTCCAGAGGCCTAGTTGTCTCCACGTGGGAGTCTGAGGTAGCCTGTGCCTCTGAGGTAGCGGGTGTCAGGGGCTGCGAAAGCGCCTCACAGAGAACCGGCGACTGGCCTAGAAGCTTTGTCGTCAGTTTTGGACCACGGATGCCTGTCCTTTTCTTTGTCCTTGCATTTTTTATGAACTCCGGTCGTCGGTTGTTCCAACGGCATTATATAGTTAAACCTTCGGCCAAGGTAATGTAAGGCAAAATCGAAGAGACGCTTAATAGTGCGTTGGTTGAATCTAGCACAAAATTGACAACAAGCAACGTCGTGGTCAGGGCCTAGGCAAGGGATACAGTAAGAATGAAAATCCTTATGAGGTATTTGCTTCCCACAAGAAGTACAATTGTTAACTTTTACTGACATCTGTCTGGAGCAAGAATTTCCCCAACGGGGTACTAAGCTTTATTGAAAACTTCGGACCTGAAATTTAATTTTGAAAATCTCAGGAGTCGGCCGACCAGCACTTGCGAACTGCTTTTGCTTTGGGCACCGCGCGGCAAGAAAGACTGAAGAAAATGGCATTGGCTGCATCTTTTATACCCCTGGCGCACTGACGTCAGGGAAGAGGCAACAGCAACAGACGCCAGACTAGGACTTTGGAATTCAGGCCGACTGCGGGTAGCCTGCCAGCAGGATAACCCAAGTGTAATGACTGCAACAGTGAAACACAATTAACATCCATACCTAGCAAGGCCAGAATGGGGCAATGAGGATCACCTTGCTCCCCAGTTGACAAGCTTTCTGCAGAAAAAGCTCGGGATGAGAGGAACTGGCAGGTAAGCATACAGAAGACCGGGAGGCCAAGCATGAGAGTGTTTTTGGGGGACTCCCCCAGCAGGGGGTTAAGAGTGAAAATCCTGCTGCACTTCGCATTGGAAGGAGATGTGAAGAGATCGCAGCAAGGTTGACCCCACTCGCTGAAGATCTATTCCGCTACTGATAGATTCATAGACCAATCGTAAGGCATCAGAATGGTCCGACAGCCTATCCGCTAGAATATTGGACCATCCTGGAATGTGCATTGTGATGAGAAAGCGATCAGTGGAGATCACCCATTCCCACACACTCATGGCCTTGTGACAAAGGGGGTAAGATCTGGTCCCTCCCTGTTTGTTGATATACCAGACTACTGACATGTTGTCTGATAGAATGGTAATCGTCCCCCACAGGAAGAAAGGCATGAAGGGCCTGCAACGCTAGAAGGACCGCCCTCATCTCTAGGACATTGATATGCAAGCTGGTCTCTATGAGGGACCACAAGCCTTTGATTGTCCTGCCTGAACAATGCCACCACCCCACCAGAGCTGGAGGCATCCATGGTCACTGTGGTTTAGGCCAGGGCTGGAACAAAGGGTCCTCCCTCCAAAATGTCCGGAGAGCTTATCCAGTATATGAGGAATGACCAACACACTTGACTTAGGTGGATAGGTTAGTGGTAAATCCAACAGGGGCCACTGAACCGCTAGAGTCCACTGAAGAATCCACATGTGTAGCCAAGCACATGGAAGAGTTATGGTCGCCGCCATTGAGCCTAGGGCCCTCAACACTGATTCCACTGTCGGGAGGTGCGAAAGTATAATTGTGTACACTTACCATAAATGTAGATGCTAGAGTGCATTCACTGTTGCAGTCATTACATTTGGGTAATCTGCTGGGAGGTTGCCCTCAGTCGGCCTGATTAACAAAGTCTTGGGTCCTGCGTTGACTGCTGTCCCTTCTTCCATGACGTCAGGGGTATAAAACATGCATCAGACACCATTACATCAGTTTTTCCTGTCCCACGTCAGGTGCCCCCCAAATGGGGAGCAAATAAAATCAAAAACACAAAAGATATACCTCAAATCCCAAAAGCAAATACACCAAAAGGGCTTTTAAGTATAGTGAAAGAAAGTAGAGGTAAAGCCAGACAAAAATAGGGGGCTGGAGGGAGGGTAACCAGGACTGCAACAGTGAATACACTCGAACATCTACATTTATGGTAAGTGTACACAACTGTACTATGTTCTTCGTGTTTCACTGTTGCAGTCATTACATTTGGGTAGATTCCCAAAGCTATGGTTGGGTGGAGGGAATTATACAGCATTAGGACCAGCTATAAGGCCCTGCAGGACAGTAGTGGCAAAGCCAGCTCTGGACTTAGAGAAAAATGGTAAATGGTAATGTTTGGTGAACGTATGAACTGAGCTCCATGTAGCAGCTTCTAGAATGTCCCTGGTAGGAACACCTCTGAGAAAGGCCATAGAAGTAGATGTAGCGCTGGTGGAATGAGGTCTGAGATCCCCTGGGGGATAGTTTTTCCATGGTACATATAGCAGAAACAAATACAATGGCTTATACATTTGGAAATGGTTTGCTTTGAAACAGCCTTTCCCTCTGCCCTTGCTGCAAATGCCACCAGCAGTTCACATTTTCTTTGAGATTTTGTCCTGTCTAAATAAAATCTAAGTTGTCTGTGCATATTCAATGAATGCAGAATCCATTCCCCCTTGTTCTGTGGATTGGGAAAGAAAGTTGGCAAATGAATGGTTTGATGAAGAGCCACACTGGATACCACCTTAGACATGAAGGATGGATTGCTCCAGAGAGATATCCTGTCCGCACGAAAAATTATGAAAGGCTCCACTGCCATAAGAGCCTGTAATTCGGAAATCTTTCTAGCTGAAGTGACTGCTAAAAGGAAAGCTGTTTTCCAGGAGAGAAACAGTCTGCAGTAGCAGCTGACTCAAAATGAGGGAGAGAGTGAGCTTTTCCAATACAAAACTGAGGTCCCACGCAGGGGTTGGAGCTCTCCTGGGTGGTCTTAAGTTTTTGGCCCCTCTGAGACACTACTTTAGCAGAGGATGAGAGAAGAGAGGAGGCTCTGTGTTGTAATGAGCTGAAATGGCTGAGGCATGGATTTTTATTGAAGAAAAGGACATGCCCTTGTGAAGCATCTCAGTTAAGTATTGTAAAATCTGAGGAATGTTGGGAACTGCTGTGCTTATCCCTTGAGATTGAATCCAGGCACAGAATCTTTTCCATTTGTCAGCATAAGATTTTCTAGTACTAGGCCTTCTCACCTCCAAAATCACATCCATCACAGGTTTGCTGAGGGATGCTAAGGTTGAATTTAGGCGATTAGCCACGCTGCAAGATTCAAAGTTTGGAGCTGAGTGTGCAGAATTTGGTTGTTCTGCTGAGACAGTAAGGTGTCTGAGGCAGGTGCCACAGTGCAAGGTGTGACGCATTGCGCAGGAGTGGGTACCAGTGCTGGCAAGGCCAGTCTGGAGCAATCAAAATCATTTTTGGTTTGTCCTGTTTGACTTTTAGTGGAACTTTGGAGAGCAGAGGCAGAGGGGGAAAGGCACAGACTGATAGGTTTTTCCAGCTGAAGGATAGAGCATCCACTTTCCAGGCTTTTTTGTGATGAGTTCTTGTGCAACTGATAGTTCTGGGGTGAAGCAAAAAGATCTATATCTGGGCTCCCCCATTTGCGTGTCAACATGTTGAAAATCTGTGGGTCCAGTTTCCATTCGTGTGGGTCCATGAGATTTCTGCTTAGTTCATCTGTCAGAGTATTCAGCTTTCCTGGCAGGAATTGAGCTTGTAGTTGTACTTAGATAGGTCAAAGCGGTGTTCCACAATGCCATGCCTAGTCTGCAAACGGGGTAGGAGTGTGTACCCCCCTGCTTGTTTATGTACCACATAACCATGGTGTTGTCTGTCTATCATTAATAGTCCTGGGTGAAGGTAGTCCTTGAAGGCTGTCAGTGCATTCTGTACAGCTAGCATTTCTTTTTGATTGACATGAAGGTGCATTTGATTTGGGCTCCATTTGCCCTGAATGCACTTCCCTGCCAGATGTCTCCCCCCAAGCATAGCCTGATGAGTCTGTAGTTAGGGTTTGGGTGGCAGGGGGTGGTGTGAATGGCAGTCCCTTGTTTTGGTGGCAGGCCTCGGCCCACCATAGGAACTCTAGCTGCAAGGTATGATGGGAATCATGGTTTCCAGGTTGTGACAATGTTGACTGCATAGACATTTTAAGTAACACTGAAGTTTCTTCATATGCACTCTTGCATATGGAATTAAAAGACTGCAGGAGGCCATGAACCCCAAGGCTTGCAGTATTTGCCTTGCAGAAAGCAGGGTTTTTGTGGCCACCTGTTTGAAGTAAGTCACCAAATGAATTTGCTTCTCTGGCATAAGGAAAAGCCATCTGGGCAGTTGTATTCAAGCTTGCACCCAGGAATGTAATTTTTTGAGAGGGTACCCTAGACAAAGTACAGTTTTGTACCTACCATAAATGTAGATGTCCGATAGGTATGCATCTGCAGTCCTAACATATGGGTTGTCCTGCTTCAGGCAGCCCTTCGGTCGGCCGAATTCCAAAGTCTGGGTCTGGCCTCGGCTGATGTCGCACTTCACCCGACATCATAGCTGCTGTTTATTGGGTATAAAGGCATCAGCCGACGCCATTTTCCTCAGTGTTTCTTGCCCCAGATGCCAGGTGCCCTCTAGGAAGGCTAAATTTGGATAAATGCAAATAATTCCAAACAGTAGAGAGCAAACAATATAAAAATATATATACAAACAAATACACCATAACAGATTCCCCCAGCTAGCTAAAAGAGGGGTAAATACCCTAGGAATACCACAGAGGGGAAGGAGGGTGGGTAATCCTGACTGCAGATGCATACCTATCGGACATCTACATTTATGGTAGGTACAAAACTGTACTATGTCCTTCAAGGATGCATCTGCAGTCCTAACATATGGGTAGAATACCATAGCCAAACTGGGGGAGGAGGCACTAAGATAAAGATGGTGTAGTTAAGATCCCTTGCAAAACAGCAGTTGCAAAACCTGCTCGGGATCTAGAGTATAAGGGAAGATTATAATGCTTGGCAAATGTATGCACGGAGCTCCAAGTAGCAGCTTCTAAAATGTCTGGTAGCCACTCCTCGTAGGAAAGCTGTAGTGGTGGCTGTAGCTCTTGTGGAATGAGGTCTGATATTTTCAGGAGTTGTCTTTCCATGAAAAGAGTAACAAAATCAAATGCAATTTCCTATCCATTTTGAGAATGTCTGTTTTGAAATTGCTTTTCCTTGCATTCCTGTTGCATATGCTACCAGAAGCTGGTCAGTTTTTCTGCTGGTCTTAGTTCTGTCCAGATAGTAGCGTAATTGTCTGTGCACATCCAAGGTATGTAGCAGTCTTTCCCCTGTTCTGTGGGTTGGGGAAGAATGTAGGTAAATGAATCGCTTGGTTCAATGATACTCTGGAGACCACTTTTGGCATAAAGGTAGGGTTAGTTCTCAGAGAGACTCTATCCTGATGGAAGATAAGGAAGGGTTGTACTGCCATTAATGCCTGTAACTCAGATACCCTTCTTGCTGAAGTGATTGCTAGCAGGAAAGCAGTTTTCCAAGACAAGAACTGTAATTCTGCTGTTGCTGCTGGTTCAAAAGGGGAAGTGTTAACTTTTCCAGCACAAAGTTGAGATCCCATGTAGGTAAAGGTGGTTTCGTTGGAGGTCCTACAGTTTGAGTTCCTCTCAAGAACTGCCTGAGTAGAGGATGAGAGAAGACAGGAGGATCCATGTTGTATTCTGCTGAAATTGCTGATGCATGAATCTTAATGGAGGAGTAAGACAGGCCATTGTGGAACAGTTCTGCTAAATATTCCAGGATGTGTGCTATGTTTGCCAATGAGACATTTTCTCCCTTTGCTGCACTCCAAATGAGGTATCTTTTCCACTTGGCTGAATAAGTTTTCCTTGTGGAGGGTCTGCGTGCCTCCAGGATAATGTCCTTAACCCTCTGAGATAAACCTGGGTTATTTTGTTTTATGCAATATTCCAAGCAGCTAGCTGCAGTGTTTCAAGTTTGGATGTAGGATCTTGTAGTTGTTCTGTGTTAGAAGTAAGGGACATAGAGGTAGAGGCCATGCGTGTGTCTGAGACATGCTTCTCAGTAGCGGGTACCAATGTTGCCTCGGCCAGTCTGGAGCTATCAGGATTACCCCTTGGCTAATCCTCTCTGATCTTCAGTAGAACTTTGTACATCAAAGGAAGAGGTGGAAATGCATATGCTGTCAGGTTTTTCCAGCTGAAGGAAAGGGAGTCCACCCTCCAAGCAAGTGGGTGGTATGCTCTTGTGCAGAATTTCTTCAATTGGTGGTTGTGTGGGGAGGCAAACAGGTCTATCTCTGGTAGTCCCCATTTCTTTGTTATGGCTTTGAAGATATCTGGATGCAGCATCCATTCGTGAGCATCCGTGGTAGTTCTGCTTAAGGTGTCTGCTAGAGAATTTTCTTTTCCTGGTACAAATCTGGCCTGAAGTTGAATGTTGAGATTCAGGGCCACATTCCACAGGTCCATTGCCATCCGGCATAGAGGATATGAATGTGTACCTCCCTGTTTGTTGATGTACCACATGACTGTGGTATTGTCCGTCCTTAGCAGATGACTCTGTTGGAGTGGTCTGAATGCCTGGATCGCATGTTTCACTGCCAGCATCTCCTTTAGATTTATGTGTAGATTCAGCTGGTCTTGGGTCCATAGGCCTTGTATACACTTGTCCACCATGTGTGCCCCCCAGCCTAGGTCTGAGGCGTCCGTGGTGATGGTCTTGCTTGGATGAGGTTTGTGGAAAGGCAATCCTCTGTTCAACTGACAGGCCTGAGCCCACCACAGGAATTCTTGCTTCAGGCATGGAATTATTGGAATCTGGGCTTCTAGACTGTGCTTGTGTTGAGACCATACATTCCTTAGGTACCATTGTAACTTTCTCATATGCAGCCTGGCATGGAATCAATATTATGCAGGATGCCATGTAACCCAGGGCTTGCAGGACTTTCCTTGCAGTAAGCTGAGTTTGTGTTGTTAATGTCATGAAGTAGACTGGTAGTTGCTTTTGTTTTTCTTCTGTGAGAAAAGCCATCTGAGTTGATGTATCCAGTTCTGCACCCAAGAATGTTATCCTTTGGGATGGTACTAGTCTTGACTTTTGCATGTTGACTGTGTATCCCAAGGCTTGCAACAGTTGTATGACATTTTCCAAATCTTTTGTTAATTTTGCCTTGTTGTCCGCTTGTATTAGGCAGTCGTTCAGGTATGGGTAAATTTGAATTCCCTGAAGCCTGCAATGAGCAATTACTGATGCCAGGCATTTCGTGAATACTCTGGGTGCAGTAGATAAGCCAAAGGGGAATGCTGAGAATTGATAATGCTCTGATCCTGCAAGAAATCTGAGGTGTTTTCTGCAATCTGGTTGTATAGGGACGTGCAGGTATGCCTCCTTGAGATCTAGAGTCACCAGCCAAGACTCCTTGCCCAGCATGGGAAGAAGCTGCTGGAGGGTCAGCATTTTGAATTTTGGAACAATGAGGTATGTGTTCAGTGCGGACAAGTCTAGAATAGGTCTCCATTGATTTTCTTTTCTTGGTACAAGTAAAAGCCTGGAGTAAAATCCTTGGCTTTGTTCCATAGGTGGTACCTTTTCTATAGCTCTCATCCTTAGTAAGTTGTTGATTTGTCTTAGAGTGTCTGTTTTTTGGCTTGGTGGTAGGTTTGGCATTCCTCTCTTTTTTGATAAGAGTGTGGAAGTGAAACCTGTAGCCCTTGTCTATTGTTTGTAAAGTCCATTTGTCTCCTGTAATGTAATGCCAGTTGTCGGAAAATAAGGCTAGCTTTCCGCCCAAGGGTGCTTCCAGTTGTTCCCTGGTAGGCGGAACCAGAGCCAAGTCATTGTGTCTGCCCAGTGGAAGTGGTTGCAGTTGAATCTGTGGCAGTACTTCTCTGGTTGGTAGGTTGCCACTGACATCCCCTGTAGGCACCCCTAGATTGACCTCTGCCTCTTGGGCGTCTATTTCTGCCTCTCTGAGCTCTGGAGTTGTCTGGAAAGGACCAATTCTTCGAAGGCCAATTTCTGCTAAACCTCGGAGGTTGGACCTGTAAGAAATCCTTGACTGTTTGGACAGATTTTGCTTTTTCTTCCACCTTCTTTAGAACCACCTGTGCAGGGGAGCCAGTTTCTCCATGGGAGCATCTAGGAGTTTTGACTTAACATGGTCTGGTAAGGATTGTTCTTTTAACCAGGCATGCCTTTGAATCACTGTTCCAGTCATAGCTGATCTAAAGGAAGCCTCCAGTGCATCATAGCCACATTTTAAGAAATGGTTACTGACCTGCTGAGAGTTATGTACCAAATCCTGAAGGGACTTGCGGTCTATAGGTTCAGGAGAAGACAGTTTTTTTATTTAGCTGGTCTAACAAAAATTCCTGGTACTGAATCATGTGAAATTAACAGTTCAAGGCCCTGGCCGAAAGAGTAGCAGAAGTATAAACCTTTTTACCCCATCTCTCTAATGCTCTAGATTCCCTTTCAGAGGGAAGAGGGTTTTTGGCAGAGGCAGCTGCCACACCTTTAGGGCCCTGTGAAATGGTTTCAGGGTCTGCAACAGGAGCCTTATACAAATGGTAGTGTGTGTCCGGGACCCTGTAATATCTGTCAGGCTTGGCAGGGGCTGGAGGAAGAGAATCAGGGGCAGTACAGACATCATTATATGCATCAACAACTGTTAGTACTGGAGGAATGGCTAAAGGCCTATGCTGTGGTAAGTGTAAAAAAGTCCTTAGCCTTTTCCTTGAATCTGAAAAATCCTGGCCCTGCCATTGGAAGTGTTCCCTCATAGCATGCAAAGTTTTCCCAAAGGAGAATTCTTCAGGAGGAGAAGCAGAAGGAATGGAGTCTTCTGCATCAGAATCCTCATCAGGAGAATATGGGCCTTCCTGAGGGTCTGAAATGTCTGAGTCATCCGAGGAATAGTCTGTAGAGACAGGTTCCGTGGGTTCAGTCCTAGGCCTCTTATCTGGAGGGGGCTGAGAGGCCCTGTCTGGGTGAGGTTGGGATCCCCTGATCAAAGAAATGAGATCCTCAGCCAGGCTGAGTATTTGGGAACTAGAGGTAGGCCTATGTGAGGGAGTTTTAGCAGGTAAGGCCTTAGAAGATTTAGCTGCTTTAGCCCTGGCAAAAGCCTTGATAGACATAGAAGCAGGGGGTCTAGCAGCCCCACGTGCAGGGGTAGATATGTCTAAAGGAATAGTGTCTGACAAATCCTGGGTGCCTGCTTCTGTAGCAGTAAATTCAGTAGCAGATTCAGCCATGCTCTGAGAGGCCTCGGCTATCGGAGGCATGCTTTCGGCCGAAGGAAGAACCGGGGACTCTGTTTCAGCCGAAACCGAGACACTCACGGTTGGCCTAACCGTGGTTTCAGCCGAAACCGCAGACCGCGAATGTCGGTCCTTTTCCTTGCGCTTTTTAGCTAATTGAGTAGTCGGAGTCTCCGATGGCATTTTGTATGCAAAAGTGGGACCAAAAAACTCCTCTGCAAACTCCGGCCGACGTCTAAGTGTCCGTCGGTTGAAGGAAGCACAGGCTAGACAAGCTGATACATCGTGGTCTGGGCCTAAGCAAGGAAGGCAGTAAGAGTGGAAATCCTTATGAGGTATTTGTTTCCCACAAGTTAAACAATTACTTACTTTGTCTGACATCGGCTGAGGCAAAAAAGAGTCCCCAACGGGGTACTTAGCTTTTTAGAAGTCTTCGGTAGTAGAAATCTCTGGATCTGACCGACCGGCACTTGCGAACAGCTTCTGCTTCGGGCACCACGCGGCAAGAAAGACTGAGGAAAATGGCGTTGGCTGATGCCTTTATACCCAATAAACAGCAGCTGTGACGTCGGGTGAAGTGCGACATCAGCAGAGGCCAGACCCAGACTTTGGAATCCGGCCGACCGAAGGGCTGCCTGAGGCAGGACAACCCATGTTAGGACTGCAGATGCATCCTTGAAGGACATCTTAGAACCCTTTTTACAAATGCCAGATGGTTTAGAAGAGTGACCTTGTTTTCTGCTTGAATTAGGCAGTTGTCCAGGTATGGATATCTTTGAATATTTCTTTGCCTGCAAAATTCAATTACTGGAGCCAGGCACTTTGTAAAGACCCTGGGCGCAATAGATAAGCCAACGGGCAGTGCAGAGACCTGGTAATGCAAGTAGCCTGCTTTGAAGCGGAGGTATCTTCTGCAAGATTCCTTGTTTGGGATATGCAGGTAAGCCTCTTAAATCCAGAGTTGCCAACCAGACATCTTTGTCTAGCATAGGAAATAACTGGTGAAGAGTCAACATCTTGAATTTTGGAATGTCCAGAAAGGTGTTTAGAGTAGATAAGTCCAGAAATGGACGTCATGGCTTATCTTTTCTGGGTGCCAGGAAAAGTCTTGAATAGAAACCTTGACCCTTTTCCTCTTCTGGTACTGGTTGAATAGCTCCCATGCTCATGAGGAAAAGTATTTGTTTCTGGGCCTCTGCCCACTGATTTGGGGGCAGGTCTGGCCATCCGTTTGGAAATGGCAACATGTGAAATGAAATCTGTATCCTTGGGATACTGTATTTAAAACCCATTTGTCTTGGGCTATAAGTTGCCAGTTTCTTGCATGAAGAGCCAGTTTCCCCCCCAAAGAGACAGCTAAAAGGTAAGTGCTTGGTAAGTGTAAAGGGAAGTCATTGAGACTGCTTACCACAGGGAGGTGTCTTGTTGTTTCCCGATTTGGAAGAGGAGGCACCCCATTGTTTTGTTCTGAAAGTCCCTTGTGACTGGAGCCTTTGGAATGTCTGGGTTTGACCTGAGTGGCTCTCGAAGAACTGGAAAGGACTAGTTCTTAGTAGGAGAGTGCCTACTAAATCTTGGAGGTTGCACTTGTAAGAAATCTTTCACAGTCTGCATGGATTTAGCTTTATCTTCCATCTTTTTTAAAACTTTTCAGCCTTATTACAAAAGAGACGGTCCTGTTGTAAAGGAGCATCCAACAATTTTGCTTTAACATGATCAGGCAGATTTTGCTCTCTGAGCCAAGCATGCCTTTAGCACAGACCCAGTTACAGTAGCCCTGCAAGAGGCCTCCAAAGAATCAAAACCACATTGCAAAGTATGTTTTCCAACTTGCTCAGCTGAATGTAATAAATCCTGTAAATCTTTGTTTTCCACACAGTCAGAAATTATCATTTTCTGTTTAAGCAGTCCCATGATACGCTGCTGATATTTTAGCATATGAAATTGGCAGTTTAAAGCCCTGATTGCCAAGGTTGCAGAAGTCTAAACCTTCTTACCCCATCCATCTAGCACTCTGGAGTCTCTATCAGAAGGATAGGATTTTTAGCAGTAGAAGCCTTAATGCCCTTGGGACCCTGATAAATTGTTTCAGGATCTGCAACAGGATTTTTGAAAAGGAATTAGTGGGAGTCAGGAACCCTGTAGTATCTGTCTGGCTTACAAGGAGCCGGAGGCAGAGAATCAGGAGCCATACTAGATTCTGAAAAAACATCAGCAATGTCTAGAACAGGAGGTATAGCCAAAGGATGATGCTGAGGAAGAAGAAAATCCCTAAGTCTCTTTAGATTCAGAGAAATCCTGACTTTCCCAGTGGAAATGTTCCCTTAAGGTATGTAAAGTTTCCCCAAAAGAAAAATCCTCAGGGGGAGAAGGAGAAGGAATGGAATCTTCTGCATCAGAGTCCTCATACGTAGGTATAGACAATTCCTGTTCATTAGAAGAGTCAGAAGAAATAGAATCCTGTTCAGAAGATTCATAATCAATGTCTTGCCTAGGCCTCTTAAAAAGGGGGGGGGTGTTGGCTACCCCTGATCAAGTAATTAAATTTTCAGCCATTTTTGATCATTTATTTTTTTAGGCATGGGGCCTGCACATGTGGCCCAGGCGTCGGTTTTTTAGGCATAGGTCGAGATTTTGGCCTTAGTTTTGTAGATGGCGTCGGTCTAATATACAAATCTGTAGGCCTGAAAACACCTCAGAAGCCGGTGCCTGCACAGCGGCTCCAGAACCATCCAAGGTAGTGAGACATCCGCGGGTTCCATAATTGAAGCAATGGCTTAGGAGAAGCGTCGTCAGCAGTTTTGGACCTCAACGACCTGCCTCTTTCTTTGCATTTTTTTAGGTATTCCAGTAGTCTGATTGCCAACAGACGACATTTCTGGATAATTAAAGCGCGAGTCAAAATATGTAGAAGCAAAATGTACCCACGTTTGATAGTGCGTTGATTAAATAGAGCACAAAACTGACAGCAAGGTACATTGTGGTCAGGGCCTAGGCAAGGAGTACAGTACAAATGAAAATCCTTATGAGGTATTTGCTTCCCACAAGTAATGCAATTATTAACTTTTACTGACATCGGTAAGGAGCAAGAAAAAGTTTCCCCCAACAGGGGAACTTAGCTTTTAAGTTGAAGACATCTGATCTGAAACTCGAAAACGAAAATTTCAGGAGTCGGCCGACCAGCACTTGCAAACTGTTTGTGCTTTGGGCACCGCGTGGCAAGAAAGACTGATGCAATGGCATCGGCTGCATGTTTTATACCCCTGACGACTTGACGTCATGGAAGAAGGAACAGCAACTGACGCAGAACCCAAGACTTTGTTAATCAGGCCGACTGAGGGCAACCTGCCAGCAGATTACCCAAATGTAATGACTGCAACAGTGAAACACAAAGAACACTGGTAAATTTAGGGAACATGCATCCTGAGGTTTTGAACTCTCTCCGAGATCAGGAACACTTTGCACTGGAGTGCGTCTATCCTGGCACCAATGTAGTCCATCACCCATACAGGCTCTAGTAGAGATTTGGATGTGTTGATTGTGATACCCAAACTCAGTGCAAGTGTCAAAAAGTAATCCCTGGTTTGGGAAAGTAGACACCTGGTGGAAGCAGTGAGGAGCCAATCGTCCAGGTACGGATAGACCTGAATCCTCAGGTGAGCCGCTACAACCGCCATCACTTTGGCAACCACCCTGGGGGCTGTGGTGAGACCAAAGGGTAGGGCTTGAAATTGATAATGATTGGCCCCTAGCCAGAAGAGGAACCTCCTGGAGCTTTTGTGCATTTTTATGCAATAGTAAGCATCCTGGAGATCTAACTAGCACATCCAGTCGCTCTCTTGTGGGTACAGCATGATGGACTGTAGTGTGACCATCCAGAACTTTCCTTTGGCAACTGACAGGTTCAGGGTAGAGAGGTCCAGAATGGGCCTCAAGTCCCCCGTTTTCTTTGGCACCAAAAAAAACCTGGAGTAGAAGCCCAATCCGGACTGATCTGGGGGGATGGTTTTGATGGTTCGTTTTCTTAGCAGCTTGGAAATTTCCTGTGCTGCTGCCTCGCTTTGCATGGGTGGAATGTCGGGGAGGTTTTTGGGAGATATGGGGGAACCCACGAAGGGGATAGAATATCCTCTGGATATGATTTGAAGCACCCAGTGGCCTATTGTTATGGACTCCCATGCCTCTGGGTGCAAGGACGATCGTCCCCAGACTGCCTCCAGAGTAGAGCAGCTGGGCAACCTCTCAGGGTTGCTGCTCGGATCTGTCAGAGAATGGTTCGAGACCAGAAGTTTCGCTGACGCTCTTGGCCAGCGTCCATTCTGTCCCCCTCTGCCTCTAGGGGAAGAAGAGCCCCGAGTGTCCCGGGAATGCTGAGACTTCCGGAACTACATCTTCTTTTGCCATCTCTGGTTTCGGGAAAAGGACCTTTGAGGGTTAGAGAAGCGGATCCCGATGGCAGACAGTGTTCTTCCCATCCCTCTCACTCTGGACTAGTGTCTTCTTGACTGTCTTACCGAAAAGAGTCCAGCCATCATAAGGGGCAATGGCAAAGGACACCTTAAAGGGTTCTGTAAATTGGCACAACCTGAGCCAGGCATTACGCCTCATGGACAAGCCGGACCCAGACGACCTAGCAGCTCCTTCCGTAGCATGGGAGAGGAGTCGCATGGATTTATTTGATGTTGCTCTCAGAGTGGCCATTTTTGCAGAGAACGAAGCCTTGTCCTCCTGCGACATGGACTTGGGTGGAGACTCCTCCAGCTCCTTCACTAGGTCGCATTGGAGTCTCGTGGCACGGGCCAAGTAATTCAGCTCCCTTATTGAAAAGGTAGCTGAAGCATACACCCGCTTCCCTAGGCGGTACATCATCTGTGACTCTTGGTCAGGAGGGTGGACCGAGGAACTTTCCTGAGATAGTTCCCTCCTCGTGGCTGCTGCTACCACCATGGCATCCACTGGGGAGCCCTTGTTCCAGGAAAGCTTGTCAATAGGGGGACTTGAAACCTTATTGGGGTGCTTGGGGATCGGCTCCAAGGTATCTGGTTCCTTCCACGCCCACGAGGTGATCAAATCTACTAAAGGATCCGTGTGAAGGGACACCCAAGAAGCAGACAGGCCTGTGACGAAAGCCTCCAGAAACACAGACTCAAAAGAAGGCTTGGGGGCAGACCAACTTCCCCGCTAGTGCATGCTCTCAATTGATATCTCCAAAGGAGAAATAGTCGGGAGGTGATCTTGGGGAGCCCTCCATATCATCTAAATCTGTGTCCTCGGTTAGGGACTCGGGGGAGTCCCAAGTGCCGCCTCTTGCATGTATGCTTGCGAGGCGCATCTCCAGTGGGGCTCTCAGGGGAGTACTCGCAAGCCATCTGTTCCTCTGGGGGAACTGTCTGGGGTTCTTCAGGCACAGGCTGTCCCTCTGGTAAGACAATGGGACCGTAGACAGAGCTGAGGGGGCAGTCAGGGGCCTGGTTCCGATGGAAAAGACCCGCTCCCACATCGAACACAGAAGGAGAGTGTACCTCCTGGGGAGCTAATAAGGAGGCTGGTCTCCCTGGGTCTGATGTGAGAATCAGAGCCAGACCCGAAGTGGACGGAGCTCCGAGGGAGGGAACCTGGCCCGACAGAGCCGATGGAAAAGGTTCCACTCCCTTGGATCAGACACTCAGGCTCCAACTCCGAGAGCGATTCGGATCCGAACTGGTCAGATCCAAGATGTTCCAGGCAGCTGTTGGCATCAAGGAAGCAAGGACCATCTGCACCAACCCCCTGACCAAGGCCAACCTCAAGTCCGAGAACTCTGAAGCCGAAGGTCGAATAGGGGAAGGAGAAATGGGTTGAAAAAAAAAAAAAAAAAAAGGAAGCGAACTCTCCCCTCATGAGGGAGGAGGGCTGGCAAGACCCCCATTCTGGATCTATGTACGGATAAAAGTACCTCATCATCTTATCCAGATCCATGTCCGATAAAGAGCTGGTCGGCCGTGACAAGGCCACGGACTCTGACCTGGCAGGTTGGAGAACAGAGACCCGGGAGACTGAACGTGCCTCCTCTGGCTTCGGGGAGAACCTCAGAGACAGGAGCCGAGGAGAGTCACAGATCCGTGCAGACTTGCTCGGGGACGTGAGGTCCGGGGACCTATGCCTCTTTTCCTTGGTCTTCGATCCTCTCTCCAGTTCTCTACCTCTCCTCTGCGCCACTACCACAGGCTTAGATGCAGGAGTTTTAGTCCCAGCCTGGGAGGGAGGCCAGGGGAAGAGATGCGGGAGAGGCAGTCACAGCAGCCGCTGTGACTGAAGCCGAAGAATAGGAAGGAGGATCAGTGGCAGGCAGAAGACCTTTAAGGGCCTACTTGGTCTATCTTTCAAAGCTCTGGGATTGAACCCCGCACAAATGGAGCAATCCACACTAAGGTGGGCCACACCTAAGCACAACACACAGTGTGGGGGTATCCGCTGGGGAGAGCTTATAGCCACACTATGTGCAGCGCTTACAGATGAGCTTTTCAGCCATTCTACAAAGAAAGAAGCCTTAAAAAAGACAGGCAAAAACTTTCTTTCTTTAAACTTACAGACACACACACACACACACACAATACTACAGACAACACTAAGGGGGGGGGGCACCACAGACCAACACTAAGGGGGGGGGGCACCACAGACCAACTACAAAGTACAGTTTTGTACCTACCATAAATGTAGATGTCCGAGAGGTATGCATCTGCAGTCCTAACAAATGGGTTGTCCTGGCCTCAGGCAGCCCTTCGGTCGGCTGGATTCCAAAGTCTGGGTCTGGCCTCGGCTGGTGTCGCACTTCACCCGACATCATAGCTGCAGTTCTTCGGGTATAAAGGCATCAGCCGACGCCATTTTCCTCAGTGTTTCTTGCCCCAGATGCCAGATGCCCTCTAGGAAGGCTAAATTTGGATAAATGCAAATGTTTCCAAACAGAGAGCAAATAGAAATAAACATGTATATACATATATACAAACAAATACACCATAATAGATTCCCCCAGCTAGCTACAAGATGGGCAAATACCCTAGGAGTACCACAGTGGGGAAGGAGGGTGGTAATCCTGACTGCAGATGCATACCTCTCGGACATCTACATTTATGGTAGGTACAAAACTGTACTATGTCCTTCAAGGATGCATCTGCAGTCCTAACAAATGGGTAGAATACCATAGCCAAACTGGGGAGGAGGCCCTAACAAGATTATGGTGTAGTTAAGATCCCTTGCAAAACAGCAGTGGCAAAACCTGCTCGGGATCTGGAGTATAAGGGTAGATTATAATGCTTGGCAAATGTATGCACGGAGCTCCAAGTAGCAGCCTCTAAAATGTCTTTTGTAGCCACTCCTCGTAAAAAGCTGTAGTAGTGGCTGTAGCCCTTGTGGAGTGAGGTCTGATATTCTCTGGAGTTGCCTTTCCATGATAAGAATAACAAAATCTAATGCAATTTCCTATCCATTTTGAGATTGTCTGTTTTGAAATTGCTTTTCCTTCCATGCCTGTGGCATATGCTACCAGAAGCTGGTCAGTTTTTCTATTGTTCTTGGTTCTGTCCAGGTAGTAGCGCAATTGCCTATGCACATCCAAGGTATGCAGCAGTCTTTCTCCCCTGTTCTGTGGGTTGGGGAAGAATGTAGGTAGGTGGATTGCTTGGTTTAAAGATACCCTGGAGACCACCTTCTTGCTGAAGTGATTGCAAGCAGGAAAGCAGTTTTCCATGATTAGTACTGTAATTCTGCTGTTGCTGCTGGTTCAAAAGGGGGAAGTGTCAACTTTTCTAGCACAAAGTTCAAGTCCCATGTAGGCAATGGTGGCTTCCTTGGTGGCTTTACATTTTTGATTCCTCTCAGAAACTGCCTGAGTAGAGGATGAGAGAAGACTGGAGGATCCATGTTGTATTCTGCTGAAATAGCTGACGCATGAATCTTAATGGAAGAGTAAGACAGGCCATTGTGGAAAAGCTCTGCTAAGTATTCCAGGATGTTAGCTATGTTTACCAGTGCTACATTTTGCCCTTTTGCTGCACTCCAAAAGAGATAGCTTTTCCATTTCGCTGAGTAAGTTTTTCTTGTTGAGGGTCTGCGAGCTTCCAAGATAATGTCTTTAACCCTTTGAGATAAATGTGGGTTATTTTGTCTTATGCAATGCTCCAAGCAGCTAGCTGCAGTGTTTTCAGGTTCGGATGCAGGGTTTTGAAGTTGTTCTGTGTTAGCAGTAAAGGAAATTGGGGTAGAGGCCATGCGAGTTCCCGAGACATACTCCTCAGTAGTGGGTACCAGTGCTGCCTCGGCCAATCTGGAGCTATCAGGATGATCCTTGGGTGGTCTTCTTTGATCTTCAATAGCACCTTGTGCATCAAAGGAAGAGGTGGGAATGCATATGCTGTCAGGTTTTCCCAACTGAAAGATAGGGAGTCCACCTTCCAAGCAAGTGGGTGGTATGTCCTTGTGCAGAATTTTTTCAATTGGTGATTGTGTGGGGATGCGAATAGGTCTATTTCTGGTAGTCCCCATTTCCTTGTGATGGATTTGAAGATGTCTGGATGCAGCATCCATTCGTGGGCATCCGTGGTAGTCCTGCTTAAGATGTCTGCTAGTATGTTCTTTCCCTGGCACAAATATTGCCTTGAGCTGTATGTTGAGGCTTAGGGCCACATTCCAGAGATCCATTGCCATCCAGCATAGAGGATATGAATGTGTGCCTCCCTGTTTGTTGATATACCACATAACTGTGGTGTCCGTTCTTATCAGCAATTGTCCCTGTTGGAGAAACTGTCTGAATGCCTGAATTGCCAGTTTTACTGCCAGCATCTCTTTTTGGTTTATGTGTAGGTTTAGCTGGTCTTGAGTCCATAAGCCTTGTATGCACTTGTCCAGCATGTGTGCCCCCCAACCAAGGTCTGAGGCGTCTGTGGTGATAAGTCTGGCTTGGTTGAGGGCTGTGGAAGGGCAGTCCTTTGTTCAATTGACAGGCCTGAGCCCACCATCGGAATTCTTGCTTCAGGCATGGAATTATTGGAATTTGGGTTTCTAGGCTGTGCTTGTGCTGAGACCATAAATTCCTGAGGTACCATTGCAACTTCCTCATATGCAGTCTGGCATGTGGGATCAAAATTATGCAGGATGCCATGTAACCCAGGGCTTGCAGGACTTTCCTTGCTGTAAGCTGGTTCTGCGTTGTTAATGCCATGAAGTAGAGTGGAAGGTGCTTTTGTTTTTCAGCTGTGAGGGATGCCATTTGATTTGATGTGTCCAGTTCTGCACCCAAGAAAGTTATCCTTTGGGATGGCAACAGCCTTGACTTTTTTATATCCCAAGGCTTGCAGTAGATGAATGACCCTTTTCAAGTCTTTTGTTAATTTGTTTTTGTTGTCCGCTTGTAGCAGGCAGTCGTCCAGGTAAGGGTAAATTTGAATTCCCTGAAGCCTGCAATGAGCAATTACTGATGCCAGGCATTTAGTGAATACTCTGGGTGCAGTAGATAAGCCAAAAGGCAATGCTGAGAATTGATAATGCTCTGATCCTGCAAGAAATCTGAGGTATCTTCTGCAATTTGGTCGTATGGGGACGTGCAGGTATGCCTCCTTGAGATCTAGAGTTACCAGCCAAGACTCCTTGCCCAGCATGGGAAGAAGCTGCTGTAGAGTCAGCATTTTGAATTTTGGGACAATGAGGTATGTGTTCAGTGCGGACAGGTCTACAATAGGTCTCCATTGATTTTCCTTCCTTGGCACCAGGAAAAGTCTGGAGTAAAATCCTTGCCCTTGTTCCATAGATGGTACCTTTTCTATAGGTCTCATCCTTTTTAAGTTGTCTATTTGTTCTAGAGCGTTTGCCATTTGATTTGGAGGTAGGTTTGGCATTCCTCTCTTCCTTGGTAGAGTATGGAAGTGAAACCTGTAACCTTTGTCTATTGTCTGTAAAATCCATTTGTCTCCTGTAATGCAATGCCAGTTTACTGAAAATAAGGCTAGCTTTCCGCCTAAGGGTGCTTCTAGTTGTTCCCTGGTAGGCGGCTTCAGAGCCAAGTCACTGTGATTGTCCTGTGGAAGTGGTAGTGGCTGGGTCTGCAGCAGTACTTCGCTGGTTGTTAGGCTGCCACTGACGTCCTCTGTAGGCACCTCTGGATTGACCTCTGCCTCTTGTGCGCCTATTCCTGCCTCTCTGTGCTCTGTTGGAGTCTGGAAAGGACCAATTCTTGGAAGGCCATTTCCTACTAAACCTTGGAGGCTGGACCTGTAAGAAATCCTGGACTGTCTGGACAGATTTTGCTTTCTCTTCCACCTTCTTACGCACTTGCTGTGCATGAGAGCCAAACAAATTGTGTTTATCCATGGGAGCATCTAGGAGCTTTGATTTTACATGGTCTGGTAAGGACTGCTCTTTTAACCATGCATGCCTTCTGATCACTGTACCAGTCATAGCTGATCTAAAGGAGGCCTCCAGTGCATCATAGCCGCATTTTAAGGAATGATTACTGACCTGCTGTATGTTATGTACCATTTCCTGAAGAGACTTTCGGTCTAAAGGTTCAGGTGAGGACAGCTTTTTAGATAACTGATCTAACAAATTCCTGATACTGAATCATGTGGAATTGACAGTTTAAGGCCCTAGCCGAAAGAGTTGCAGAAGTATAAACTTTTTTACCCCATCTCTCCAAGGCCCTAGATTCCCTTTCAGAGGGAGTGGGTTTTTGGCAGAGGTAGCTGCTACCGCTTTGGGGCCCTGTGAAACAGTTTCAGGATCTGCAAAAGGAGCCTTATACAAGTGATTATGTGTGTCCGGAACCCTGTAGTATCCGTCGGGCTTAGCAGGGGCCGGAGGGAGTGAATCAGGAGCAGTACAAGCATCATTAAATGCATCATCCACAACTGTAAGTACTGGAGGAATGGCTAAAGGCCTATGCTGTGGCAAATGCAAAAAAGTTCTAAGCCTTTTCCTAGAGTCTGAGAAATCCTGACCCTGCCATTGAAATTGTTCCCTCATAGCATGCAGGGTTTCCCCAAAGGAAAATTCCTCAGGAGGAGAGGCAGAAGGAATGGAGTCTTCTGCATCAGAGTCCTCATATGGAGAATAAGGGCCCTCAGGAGGGTTTGTATTTTCTGATTCGTCTGAGGAGTAATCAGTGGAAACTGGCTCAGGGGGTTCTGCTCTAGGCCTCTTATCTGGAGGGGGTTGAGAGGCCCTATCAGGGTGAGACTGGGATCCCCTGATCAAAGAAATGAGATCCTCTGCTAGACTAAGCATTTGAGTACTAGAGCTAGGCCTGTGAGAGGGGGCTTTAGTAGGCACGGACTTGGAAGATTTAGCTGCTTTAGCCCTGGCAAAGGCCTTAATTGACATGGATGCAGGGGGCCTAGCAGCTCCACGTGCAGGAGAAGATACATCTAGGGGAATAGTATCTGATAAATCCTGAGAAACTGTAAGAGCAGGAGGAATTTCAGTAGCAGATTCAGCCATGCTGGAAGAGGCCTCGGTAGTAGGAGGCATGCTTTCGGCAGAAGGAAGAACCGCAGACTTGGTTTCAGCCGAAACCGAGACACTCGTGGTTGGCTTAACCACGGGACCGCGAGTGTTGGTCTTTTTCCTTACGCTTTTTAGCTAAATGCGAAGTCGAGGAGTCTCCGACGGCATGATATAAGCAAAAGCGGAGCCGAAAAACTCCTCGGCAAACTCCGACCGACGTCCAAGCGTCAGTCGGTTGAAGGAAGCACAGGCTAAACAAGCTGCTACGTCGTGGTCTGGGCCTAAACAAGGTAGGCAGTAAGAGTGGAAGTCTTTATGAGGTATTTGTTTCCCACAAGTTAAACAGTTATTCACTTTTTCTGACATCGGCTGAGGCAAGAAAGAGTCCCCAACGGGGTACTTAGCTTTTTAGAAGTCTTCGGTAGTAGTAATCTCTGGATCTGACCGACCGGCACTTGCGAACAGCTTCTGCTTCGGGCGCCACGCGGCAAGAAAGACTGGGGAAAATGGCATCGGCTGATGCCTTTATACCCGAAGAACTGCAGCTATGACGTCGGGTGAAGTGCGACACCAGCCGAGGCCAGACCCAGACTTTGGAATCCGGCCGACCGAAGGGCTGCCTGAGGCCAGGACAACCCATTTGTTAGGACTGCAGATGCATCCTTGAAGGACATCTACAAACCTACACTCAATGCCAAAGCGATGGGAGGGGGAAAAGGGTACCTACACAAACTTGAATCAGCTAAAAAGAAAAAAATTTTTAGAAAACTTACTGTAAGAATCACCCACTGCTAGCTGGAGCTCTAGAGACAATGCATTACAAATTGTGGCAAACGAGATCTGGGGATGAAAGAAAGTGAGTGAAGAGAAGGTGTAGGGGAGGGAATGGGAGAGTGAGGAGATGATGCTACTAATTTTTTTTTTTTCGAGGATCAGATACGGATCCGTATTCCCACAGGTTGAAGACCAACTGAAGTAAATTACTTCAGACTGCATTTTGAAAGAGGGTACCTTCAGAAATGTATTGATGCAAGTCCAGAATAGGTCTCCAGTCTTCTTTTCTGGGTTCCAGGAAAAGCGTGGAATAGAGGCCTTTTCCTGGATGGAGCGGTGGCACAGGCTCTATAGTACATTGGTCGTAAAAACCCTGTAAAATAGAAAGGAGAAGGTGCATTTGGCTGGCAGGAAGAGATGGAATCTCTCTGAAGACTGAAGTTTCCTTTCAAGTCATTTTGTAGTCATGTTGAATAACAAAGATCTCACCTGTCTGAAGTGATTAACTTCCACACTGAAAAAGAGGAGGATAACCTTTTTGATAGGGGAAGGTAGTTGGGCTGATTTGTCTGGATAGGGGTTCTCACACTTGGGAGCCTCTTGTAGGTTTGCATTGAAATCTTTTTGACATTTTCTAGTCTTTCTTTGCAGATTTTGTATCTTTATGAGCAAAGGAAGTGGGCTACGCTGGACAGTTCCTTTAATATCTGGGAATAGAGGCAAGAAAACTTGCATTATTTTTTTTCTCCTATACAGATTTGAAAAGGTCTGCGGTGGGAAGCTCAAACAGTAGATCTCTGATAAGTGGGGAGTCTAACAGCTTGGCTTTGATATCCTTAGGAATGGACAGAGAATGAAGCCACGCAAATCTGACCGGTCCAGTAGCAGCTGCCCTGGAAGAAACCTCCACTGCATCATAGCTACATTTGATGCTATGTCTAGTCACTTGAGCAGCCATACCCCTCAAAAGAAATAGCCTTCTGTTTAGTTTCAGAAAGACTGATACGTCATTTGGGTATGAAAACTCATTGTCCTGAAGGCCAGAGTAGCAGAATTGCATACCTTCTTTCCATATCTGAAGGTAAAACATCTGCAGCAGGTAACAGTTTGGAAGGCTTGTCCATGGAGAAGAAAAGACAGAGGGGCTGCCAAAGGTGTTTTATATATTCATTTTAGGTTTTACAAAGCACCAGAGGATTTATCAGATCTTTTAAGGACCAGTGGCTAGAAGTCAAACGTAGTGGATGCAAAGGAATCAATAAAAGCCTCCAAAACTGGAGAAGAGATGCTGGCACAAGAACTCCTACCTCCAAATTGTAATACCTCTTCTGCACATCACAAACAAGGCTGGATTCCTATTCAAAATGACTCACCATTTTTGTAATGATTTCCCCAAAGGAGATTTCCTCAACAGGAGAGTCAGGGAAAATGTGTCCATCACCTGAAGTCAAATGGCCTGGAGAATGACTAAGAATGCTACAGTGTGTTCACCTGAATCAGATTCTTTCTCCCCTCCCTCAGATGAAACAGTATGAATTCCTTTTCTGAGGAGGAGGTACAGATGAAGTAGAAAGGAAGGGGGGTATGAGAGACAAAACAGCCTTGTATACTCCCTGTGAAAATTCCATCCAATCCTTTTCTTGAGATGTCCAAAATGAAGAAAAAAGTTATGCACTCACAAGTATGCATCTGTGTTGTCCATTTTCATTCTTCAACAAATGGATCTCCAATCTGCCACTTTACTCCAAATTCCAAATTCTAGATCTGACTCTCTAGCTCCTCCCTTTACCCATAATGCCCCTGACCACTGCATTACCTTGGATGGAGTTTGCTGCAACTATATTATCTTAGAAATATAAAACATCGTAGTACTGCAAAAAAAAGGTGAAATAGTATCAGAATAGGGATTCAAACAAAGTACAGTTGTGTACACTTGCCATAAGTGCATTCACTGTTGCAGTCATCACACTTCGGTTATCCTGCCAGGGGTAGCCCTCAGTCGTCCCGAATACCAGAGGCTTAGTATTTCTGCGTCGGCTGCTGTCACTTCAGGACTGACATCAGGTTGTCAATGGTATAAAAACAGGCAGCCAACGCCATTACATCAGTTTTTCTTGCCCCAAAATAGGGAGCTAAGTTATGGTAGAAAAACACCACCAGTAAAAAGTAAATACCAATAGCTCTGTAAGGAGTGAGGAAGAGAAAGAGACAAGGGGGCTGGAGGGTGGGAAACCAGAACTGCAACAGTGAATACACTCCAACATCTACATTTATGTTGTGTACACAACTGTACTATGTTCATGTTTCAGTGTTGCAGTCATCACACACAGTTTGATTCGCAAAGCTGAAGAATGGGTGGAGGCAGTCAAGAAGAGTTGGGGCTGGCTAGTACGCCCTACAGGACTGCGGTTGCAAAGGCTGCCCTGGATTTGGAAAAGATAGGTAGGTGGTAATGCTTGGTGAAGGCATGAACAGATGTGTAAGTTGCAGCTTCCAGAATGTCCCTGGTAGGGACTCCTCTGAGAAAGGCTGCAGAGGTTGTAGTTGCCCTAGTGGAATGTGTTCTGACCTCCTAAGGGGTGGTTTCTCACGGTGTTTGTAACAGAAATGGAAGCTCAAACAGTAGAGCCCTTTAGGAAATCTGACCAGTTATTAGTCAACTTTGTACCAAGGGCAAGAAGGCAAGGCCATATCAAAATAAACAGTCTCCAGATGAAGACAACCAACACGGAACGTTATGGTAGGTACATAACTTCTTTATGTTAAGTTGTCCATCTCGCCTTCGTTTCTTGCTTGTTGGGACAGTGTCCCTAGCACCTATGATCCTGGGCGGCTCATTGGAACAAACTCTTCAGAACAGTGGAACCAAAGTTAGCACTACTCCTGGAGACCATGTCTAACTTGTAATAAGAAATAAAGGTGTGAGGATTTGCCCACGTGGCAGTGCCACAGATACAGTCCATGGGCAACCTAAACTGGAAGGCTACAGAGGTGGCCAAAGCCCTAGTAGAATGACCTTTCAGTTTGATAGACAACTCCTTGTTTCTTAGTTGATAGACGAAGGTAATAATGTGAGACAACCACCTGGACAGGGTCACTTTGGAAACTAAAAGACCCTGTTTGCCCCTAGCATAGGAAAGGAAAAGTTGGTCCGACTTTCTTATATCCTTCGTTCTATGCAGGTAAAAACGCAATTGTCTATGAACATCCAAAAGGTGTAATTTGTATTCTGCCTTGCTGGTGTGGTTAGGGAAAAAACACAGGGAGGTCTATAGATTCATTTAGATTATTTTCTGAGCAGACTTTCGGAAAGGAGGGATTAGTTCTCAGAGCAACTCTGTCCTTATGAAAAACTAAGTATGGAGGACGAACACTTGGTGCCTGAAGTTCCGAGACACGTCTGGCTGAAGTAATAGCTACCAGAAAGAGAGTTTCCCAAGATAGAAACTTAATGGAGCAGGATGCTGCAGGTTCAAAAGGGGCATAATCAAGGAGGTTCGTACCAAATTAAGGTCCCAAGGAGGAGGGGGATCTCTCACTGTGGGCCTAAGGAGAGTAGTCCCTCTGAAAAAAAGCTTTACAAAGCTTATGAAACAATGTTTAGATTAGAAAACCCAACATGAAAGTTAGAGATGGCTGCTAGTTGAACCCTGATTGTGGAGGAAGTGGACCCAGAATGAAAAAGCTCTGTTAGAAACTCCCAAGATTTCGTGAACTGGGGCTGAAAAGGGATCTATGTTCCTGGCCTCTGCCCAACAAGAGAAACGTTTCCATTTGCTAGCATAAGTCTTCCTAGTAGCGGATTTGTGAGAGGAGACAATCTCACGCACGGCCGGGGAAATGCTGGGAAGCCCGGCTAGGGTTGGAATTGGATCAACCAAGCTGTGAGCTGGAGTGTTTGGAGGGATTGATGCAGCCCTCCTGACTGATGAATCAACAGGTCTGGAATAGAATCCAGAGTCCAGGGCTGCATGAGGAGGCAACAGTGCAAGAACGGAAACCATATCTGTCGAGGCCAGTAGGGGGCAATGAGGATCGGCCAGTAGGGGGCAATGAGGATCATTTTGCAACCGAACGGAATAGCTTTCTGTATGAGTTTAAGTATAAGGGGGAACGGCAGGAAGGCATAAAGAAGTCCCTGAGGCCAATTGTGGACTACAGCGTCTCTGGGAGGATGAATGGGAAGTGGTAAAAGGGAGAAGTAGTTGCTGCATTTGCTGTTGAAGGGGGTGGCAAACAGATCACAGCAAGGCTGTCCCCATTTGCAGAAGATCAGATCCGCAACTACCTGATTCAGAGACCACTCGTGAAGCATGAGAACAGCTTTGCTGAGCCTGTCTGCTAGGACTTTGGACTTCCCAGGGATTGCGTCGCAATCAGAAATCATTGGGAGGAAATCGCCCACTGCCAGAGTCTGAGTGCTTCTCGACATAGGGGGTAGGACCTGGTTCCGCCCTGCTTGTTGATGTACCACACAACTGACATGTTGTCCGTTTGAATTGCAATGGTCCCAGAAGGGAGAGAGTCCTGAAGGGCTTGCAACGCTAGGAGCACGGCTCATCTCAAACACATTTATGTGCAGATGGTACTCGTGAGGCTGCCAAGTGCCTTGGACTGTCCTGCCCTGATAATGCCCCCCCCCCACCCTATCCGTGAGGCGTCCGTGGTCACTGTGGCAACCTGAAGGGGCTGGATGAATGGTCTGCCCCGAGACGCTAGTGGGGAGACCATCCACCAGGAAAGGTGTCTTTTGCATGTTTCTGTAATCATGATCATGTGAGACATGGGGAGCTGGTGAAAGGACCACTGTGTGAAAAGAAGCCACTGAAGAATCCTCATGTGAAAACAGGCCACAGGTATCAGAAGAATTGCCGCTGCCATAGAACCCAGAGTTTGAAGGACCAACCTGACTTGTACCCTTTTGCACTGCATGAAAATATGAACTTGCTGCCGAATTGTAGCCACCCTGTCTGGCGGTAGCCTTGCGGACAAACTTCTTGTATCTAAATCTGCTCCTATACAGGTAATAGATTGACAGGGCAACAAGGCAGATTTTTCGAAATTTATAGTAATGCCTAGCTGGGCACAAATTGTAATTGTATAGTCCCTGGCTTGAAGGAGTTGATTCCTGGTAGTAGCAGTAAGGAGCCAGTCGTCTAGATATGGAAACACCTGGAATCCTCGACGCCTCAGGTGAGCCGTGACTACTGCCATGAATTTGGTGAACACCCTGGGGGCTGTGGTGAGACCAAAGGGCAGAGCTCTGAACTGGTAATGACTGTCTCCCAGCTGGAAGCAAAGGAACCTCCTGGAGCGCTTGTCCATTTTGATGTGATAGTATGCATCCTGAAGATCTATTGAGCACATCCAATTGTCCTGACCCAAAAAGGGTAGAATGGACTGTAGCGTGACCCTCCGAAACCTTGTTCTTGTTTAGTCTGCTGAGATCAAATATTGATTTCCAGTCCCCTGTCTTTTTTGGTACCAAAAAGACCCTTGAGTAAGTTCCGGATCCGTGTTGGTCTGCCGGGACTTCCTGGATGACTCTTTTTTTCTAGCAGTCTTGAAACTTCTAGGACTGCTTGGGCCCTCAGATTGGGTGGAACATCTGGAAGAGATTTGCTTGACGGTAAGGGGGGTTGAAAGAAGGGAATTATGTACATCCAGATATGACTGAGTGTACCCATTTGTCTCGCGTTAGGTTTTGCCAGGCTTTTGGGTACAGTGAAAGTCTTCCCCCAACTGCCTCCAGAGGTGGGCAGCTGGGCAACCCATCAGGGATGCTGGAAGGGCTTGTCAGAGAAGGATTCTCTGCTGCCCTGGTTCTGCGGACGCCCTCTGCCCCGAGGGCGGCGTCTGTTGTCGTTTCCTCCTCTGCCCCTGGAGGAAAAATCACTACATGAGTCAGGCGAGGCTCCTTGGGATTTCCAAAACCACATTTTACCACTCTTCTGACCCTTGGGATATGGTCTGGAAGGAGTGGAAAAACGGACTCCCACGGCAGAGCGAGTCTTGCCTTCCTGTTCACACCTAGTCAGAGTGTCTTTCACTTGTGGTCCAAAAAGAAAGGAACCATCAAAGGGAGTGTTGGTGAACAACACTCTAAAGGGTTCTGCAAAATTACACAGCCGCATCCATGTGCTTCTCCGGAGGGCCACGCCTGTACCTGCGGCTCTACTCGCACCATCGGCTGCATATGAAATGAGCCTCATGGAGGAGTTGACTAAAGAATTAAGGGTTGCCAGCTGAGAAGCCACTTTAGCTTGAGCCCCTTCAGCTGATGGATCCTGAAGGGAATCTGAGCTCTTTCAGGAGATCCCTCTGAAGAATGGTAAAATGGCATAAAGTAATTCAGTGACCTCATGGAAAAGGTCGCTGAAGCAAACATTCGCTTCTCTTATCTATCCATGGTCCTAGACTCCTTGTTAGGAGGATGGACAGAGGAAGAAGTTTCCACTAACTCCTTTTTAGTGGCTGCTGCTACCACCATGGCATCTACGAGAACACCCTTAGTAAGGAACTGTTTATCAGGGGGTGCAGTGATAAACTTGCCGGGTCTCCTCGGGGTTGGTTCCACTGTATCCGGGGCTCACCAAGCCCTTCGAGCCACCACTGACATTAGTGGATCGAAGGGTGGAGAAACCCAGGAGGTGGAAGGTCGAGAACCAAACGCATCCAGGAATACAGATTCATCCTCGGTAGGGGCTAGGGCATTCCAGTTCCCCCTCTGCTTAAGCATTTCTAGGATGTCCGAAAAGGAAACAGAGGGGGATCTCTGGGACCCTTCAGATTCATCCAAATCTGTATCCGAAGTGACAGACTTGGGGGAGTCAATGTGCTTTCCTCCTGCACTTCCTCTTCCGAGGGGGCTCCTCTGAATGATCAGGGGAGGCCACGGAAGAAGAGGAAACACCCAATGGGGTGCTCTGGATCACCGGTTCCCCACGCTTGGGGTCTGGAGGAGGGGCAGAGATTGACACAGGCACTACAGGGGACGGAGCCAGTGGGGTCAAAAGTGGAGCTGACTCTGAGGCCAGTACATGCCTCATGACATCGAAGGCGTCCCTGCCACGATGCAGAGAAAGCTCCAGTTCCGAGGGAGACGGCTCAGAGGCCGAGGTAGGAGCAGAGCTCACCTGCGCCGACGCTCCGAGAGGGAGAACAGGGTCGGACAAGGGTACGATGCCACTCACTCCCTCGGAGCCGACGAGGGAGTCTCGGCGCCCAGATCCCTCGAACGGCAACATCGAGGGGATCAGAGCCAAAGATGGAACCAAAGGAGAAATAGTTCTGTGCCGACGATTCCACGATTCGAACCCCAACAAACTCCGGCTCCAAGCTCAATGGAGTCGGAGGAGAAACAATCGATAGAAGCGGAAGGAGCAGACACCTGTTGAGGAGGGCTGGACAACATTTTGGCAAGTGCCTGCGACAACCTACTGACCACTCTCTCCACATCGTGATCAGAGAGCCTAGGGGACAGAGAAGAGTGGGAGGATCTGTGACTGCGGACACTCCCAACAGGGGAGACAGAGGAGCCGAATGTATAGACTCTAGAGAAGGGGACCTCGGCCTCTTGTGGGTCCGCAAAGGCTCCAAAGGTACTGGTGGAGCCGACGGGGAGGCAGTCTCCTCGGTTCCAGCCAGAACCAAAGTAGTAGGTAAGGCTTGGGCCAATGACTGCTCTGAGCTAGGAGCCAACAATTTGATCGGTTTAGGAAATTTCACAGGCTGAACCTTGGCCGGTGAATCCTGGGGCTTAAGAAGACCCCTCAAAATAAGCTTATTTCTGTGCACCTGCAGAACTCTTGGGCTAAATGCATGGCATACAGAACAAGAGTCCTGCAGGTGCACTGCACCTAAGCAATAGATGCAAGAAGTGTGCCCATCTGTCAGAGACATTTTCTGACAGCATGAGTCACACTTTCTTGAATCCAGATACCTTGGATTCTTGACACATATCCAAAACTAGAAAGATACTACACTGAATTGTTTTGGCCAAAAGGCCTAATACCTGACACGAACCACAAAAAAACAAGAAACATATACTGCAGTTAGATAGATTTTTTTTTTTAAACTAGGAAGTGTCTAACTTAAACGGCTACCTAACAATCAGAAAGAAAAGCTGAAACTAAAATGCTACCTACAAGAGGGATAGAAGAGGGAGGAGGAGGAGAACTGTCTAATTTAAAAGAGTTCTAAGGGAAAACTACAAATACACTAAACTACAACAAACTAGTTAGCAACTATTATTTTAAACAATAAACTACCAGAAAAAAACCTAATCTGACAGAAAAAGAAGTTCAATAAAACTTATACGAGCCAGAGCCAGTAACAACAAACCTCGCAGCTGAAACGGCAAACGAGATCTGGGTAGCTAGCACTAGGCATCATGGGATAAGGGGTAGCCTCGAGCCAGTAAACAGCTCTCGAGCTATAGAAGATGGCAGAGTCGGAGCAGAGGATCAGCTCCGATCCCAACAAGCAAGAAATGGAGGCTAGATAGACAACTTAACATTGAAGGTTTCCATAGCCATAAGTACTTGTAGCTCAGACACTCTTCTAGCTGAAGTGATGGACAGAAGCAAGGCTGTTTTCCGAGAAAGGAATTTTAACTCTACTGATGCGGCAGACTCAAAGGGAGGTAGCGTGAATTTTTCCAACACAAAATGAAGGTCCCAAGCAGGGGTAGGGGCTCTTCTTGGTGGCCTTAAGTTGTTAGCCCCTCTCAAGAACTGCCTGATGAGGGTGTGAGAAGAGAGGTGGCTCAGTGCTGTAATGAGCAGACATGGCAGAGGCATGGATCTTAACGGAAGACAAGGATAGGCCCCTGTGGACTAGGTCTGCGAGGTAATCCAGGATGAGAGGTAAGGAGGGCTGTGCTAGATCCGCTCCTTTAGTGTGGATCCAGGAACAATACCTTTTCCACTTGTCGGCATAGGATTTCCTTGTACTGGGTCGTCTGGCATCACGTATGATATTCAGTACCTGCTTGCTTAGGCTGGCTACTGCAGGAGAAGTCAAAGGATAAGCCAGGCTGCAAGGTTCAGGGTCTGCAATTACAGCTGCAAGGTTCAAGGTCTGCAATTGCGGATACAAGAAAGTACAGTTGTGTACACTTACCATAAATGTAGATGTTAGTGTATATTCACTGTTGCAGTCATTACATTTGGGTAATCTGCTGGCAGGTTGCCCTCAGTCGGCCTGAATAACAAAGTCTTGGATCCTGTGTCGGTTGCTGTCTCCTCTTCCATGACGTCAGGGGTAAAAAACATGCAGCAGACACCATTTTATTCAGATTTTCTTGCCCCTGATGTCAGGTGCCCCCCAAATGGGGAGCAAAAATATACATCAAAGTAAACAGTAAATATATAAATGCACTTTTAGAAGCAAACTTTACCTTCAACTAAAAAGCAAATACACCACAAAACCTTTTGAGTATAGTGAAGGAAAGAAAAGGTATAGAAAGGGGGATGGCGGGTGGGTAACCAGGACTGCAACAGTGAATACACTCAAACATCTACATTTATGGTAAGTGTACACAACTGTACTATGTTCTTCGTGTTTCACTGTTGCAGTCATTACATTTGGGTAGAATCCCAAAGCTATGGATGGGAGAATGGAACTAAACAGCATTAGGAGCGGCTATAAGGCCCTGCAGTGGCAAAGCCTGCCCTGGATTTGGAGAAGAGAGGTAAATGATAATGCTTTGTGAGGGTATGAACAGAGATCCAAGTAGCAGCTTCTAGAATGTCTTTGGTTGGAAACCCTCTGAGAAAAGCTGCTGAAGTAGAGGCAGCCCTGGTGGAATGTGATCTGATCCCCTTGGGCACAGGTTTACCATGGTGCAAATAGCAGAAACGAATGCAGTGGCTTATCCATTTAGAAATTGTCTGCTTTGATATAGCCTTCCCCTCTGACCCTGCAGCAAATGCTACCAGTAGTTGCTCAGACTTTCATAGAGATTTGGTCCTATTTAGGTAGAATCTTAGTTGTCTGTGTACATCCAATGAATGCAAAATCCACTCCCCCTTGTTCTGCGGATTTGGGTAAAATGTTGGCAGGTGAATGGTCTGTTTAAGAGCCACACTGGATACCACCTTGGTCATAAAAGAAGGTTTGGTCCTGAGGGACACCCTGTCCGGGTAAAATATGATAAAAGGCTCCACTGCCATGAGAGCCTGTAGTTTTGAAACCCTTCTTGCTGAAGTGACTGCCAAAAGAAAAGCTGTTTTCCAAGATAGAAATTTTATATCCGCAGTAGCTGCTGGTTCAAAAGGAGGCAGGGTTAGTTTTTCCAGCACAAAATTGAGGTCCCATGCAGGAGTTGGTGCTCTTATGAGAGGCCTTACATTTTTGGCCCCTCTAAGATACTGTTTAAGCAGAGGATGAGAAATGAGGGGAGGCTCTGTGTTGTAATGAGCCGAGATGGCACAGGCATGGATTTTTATTGAAGAAAAAGATAGGCCCTTGTCAAGCATCTCAGTCAAATATTGTAAAATCTGAGGAATATTGGGCTTTGCTGCGTCTATTCCTTGTGCTTGGTTCCAAGCACAGAATCTCTTCCATTTATCAGTATAAGATTTTCTAGTACTAGGCATTCTGGCTTCCAAAATGATATCCATCACAGATTTACTGAGAGGTGCTGTTTGAATAATTAGTTGATTAGCCATGCTGCAAGATTCAGAGTTTGGAGTGGAGCGTGCAAAATTTGATAGTTCTGCTGAGACAGTAGAGGTGGTATTTGAAGCACGCACCATGGAGGAAGGTGAGACGTATTCCTTAGAAGCGGGTACTAGTGCTGGTGGGGCCAGTCTGGAGCAATTAGAATCATTTTTGGTATTTCCTGACTTTTAGTAATACCTTGGAGAGTACAGGCAGAGGGGGAAAGGCATAGACTGATGGGTTTTTCCAACTGAAGGATAGAGCATCCACGTTCCATGCTTTTTTGTGATGAGTTCTTGTGCAGAATTTGTCCAAATGATAATTTTGGGGAGACTCAAATAGATCTGTCTGGGCTCCCCCATTTCTGTGTTAACATGCTGAAGATTTGTGGTTCCAGTTTCCATTCGTGTGGTTTCATAAGATTTCTGCTTAGGTTGTCTGCCAGAGTATTTTGCTTTCCTGGCAGGAATTGAGCTTGAAGATGTAGTTGGAAAGTCAATGCTGTGTTCCACAAAGCCATGGCTAGTCTGCAAACGGGGTAGGAATGTGTACCCCCCTGCTTGTTTATGTACCACATAACTGTGGTGCTGTCAGTCTTTATCAGTAGTTGTCCTGGATGAAGTAAGTCCTTGAAAGCTAGCAGAGCATTCTGAACAGCTAGCATCTCTTTCTGGTTGATGTGCAGATGCATTTGGTTTGGGCTCCATTTGCCCTGAATGCATCTCCCTGCCAGGTGGGCCCCCCAAGCATAGTCTGATGAATCTGTAATTAGGGTTTGGGTGGAAGGGGGAGTGAATGACATTCCCTCGTTTTGGTGACATGCCTCTGCCCACCAAAGTAACTCCTGTTGCAGGCAGGGAATGAGAGGAATCATTGTTTCCAGGCTGTGACAATGTTGACTCCATAAACTTTTTAGGTACCATTGAAGTTTCCTCATATGCAGTCTCGCATATGGAATCAGTAGAATGCAGGATGTCATGCACCCCAAAGCCTGCAGAATTTGTCTTGGAGATAACTGGGTTTTTGTTGCCATTTGTTTGAAGTATGTTGTCAGTTGCCTTCGTTTGTCTGGCGTGATGAGGTAAGCCATCTGGGAAGTTGTATTCAAGCTTGCACCCAGGAATGTAATTATTTGTGAGGGTACCAGTTGTGATTTCTTTTCGTTTATGGTGTACCCTAGGCAGGCTAGAAGCCTTTTTACAAACGCCAGATGTTGAAGAGTGTCCTTGTCCTCTGCTTGAATGAGACAGTCGTCCAGATAGGATAAATCTGAATGCTTCTTTGTCTGCAGAATGCAATTACTGGTGCCAGGCACTTTGTAAAGAACCTGGGCATAGTAGATAAGCCAAAGGGCAGTGTAGAGAATTGGTAATGCAAAAAACCTGCTTTGAAGCAGAGGTATCTTCTGCATGATTCCCTTATTGGAATGTGCAGGTATTAAGTCTAGAGTTACTAACCAAGCATTCCTGCCTAGCATAGGCAGTAGCTGTTGTAGAGTCAGCATTTTGAATTTTAGAATGTCCAGGAACATGTTCAAAATCGGTAAGTCCAGTACCGGACGTCATGAATTGTCTTTTCTGGGTACCAGGAAAAGTCTTTAATAAAAACCTTGTCCTTTTTTGGTACCGGTTGAATAGTCTCCATTATCCATGAGGGACCTGAATTGTTTCTGGGCCTCTGCCCACTGGTTTTGTGGCAGATCCGGCCATCCGTTTGGAATTGGCAAAGTATGGAAACGAAATCTGTACCCCTGGGATACTATGTTTAATACCCACTTGTCCTGGGTAATTAACCGCCAATTTTGAGCATGAAGTGCTAGTTTTCCCTCCCAAAGGGGCTGCCAAAAGATAAGTGCTTGGTGATGGTAGAGGAAAGTCATTGAGACTGCTTACTGTAGGGTTGTGCTTTGTTTCCTCCAGATTTGGAGGTGGAGGCACCCCATTGCTTTGACCTGTAAGAACCCTGTGATTGGTATCGGGAGCCTTTTGAGCGCCTGTATTTGACCCGAGTGGCTCTGTTGGACACGGGAAAGGACCAGTTTTTAGTAGGCCAGTGTCTACTGAACCTTGGCAGCTGCATTTGCAAGAAATCTTTTACAGTTTGCACAGACTTAGCTTTGTCTTCCATTTTCTTTAAAACCTCTTCTGCCTTATTACCAAACAGTATCATGCTGCAAAGGGGCATCCAACAATTTAGCTTCAACATGATCAGTCAGATTTTGCTCCTTGAGCCAGGCATGCCTTCTAATCACAGATCCAGTAACGGCGGCCCTACAAGAGGCCTCCAAGGAATCAAAAAGTACAGTTTTGTACCTACCATAAATGTAGATGTTCGAGTGTACACCCTGCTGCAGTCATCACACTTGGGTTATCCTGTCGTCAGGCGGTCCCGCAGTCGGACGGAATTCCGAAGTCTTGGTCCGGCGTTGGTTGCTGTCGCTTCTTCCCTGACGTCAGTGCGCCAGGGCTATAAATAATGCATCCAACGCCATCTTCAGTTTTTCTTGCCCCAGATGTCAGGTGCCCCCAAAAAGGTGGTCAGTAATTAGTACCAAATAAAGTAATTTTTTGCACAAACACAAAATCCCTCCCGCTATAAGCAAATACATCAGGAAGGTATAGTATAGATTGAGCCAGTCAGATCAGAGGGATGGAGGGAGGGTAACCTGGACTGCAGCAGGGTGTACACTCTAACATCTACATTTATGGTAGGTACAAAACTGTACTATGTTCATTGTGTTACATTGCTGCAGTCATCACACTTTGGTAGAATCCCAAAGCTATAGATGGGCAGAGGAGTTAGAGGGTTAGAGGAGGCTAGAAGGCCCTGCAGAACTGCAGTGGCGAAGCCAGCCCTAGTCTGAGAGTAAAGTGGTAAGTGATCGTGTTTGGTAAAGGTGTGTACTGAACTCCAAGTTGCAGCTTCCAAAATCTCCTTGGTTGGTACCCCCCCTGAGGAAGGCTGTAGATGTAGCTGTTGCCCTGGTAGAGTGGGGCCTAATGGTAGCAGGAACTGGTTTTCCATAATGGGTATAGCAAAAATGAATGCAATGCCCTATCCATTTGGAAATGGTTTGTTTTGATATAGCCTTCCCTTGTGAAGCTGTAGCATAGGATACAAAGAGCTGGTCAGATTTTCTGAGTGTCTTAGTTTTATCCAAGTAGTCGCAAAGTTGCCTGTGAATGTCCAAGGAATGCAGGAGTCTTTCTCCTTTGTTCTGTGGGTTTGGGAAGAAGGTGGGTAAGTGAATGGTTTGATTTAAAGACGCACTGGAAACCACCTTAGGCATGAAGGAAGGATTAGTTCGTAGAGAAACTCTGTCTTGATGGAAAATGAGGAAAGGTTCCACTGCTATTAGTGCCTGCAGCTCTGAGACTCTTCTAGCTGAAGTTATTGCTAGCAGCAGGGCAGTCTTCCATGATAGGAACTGTAGATCTGCACAGAAAGATGGTTCAAAGGGAGGTAGCGTTAGTTTTTCCAGAACAAAATTGAGGTCCCATGTTGGTGTAGGTGCTCTCCTGGGAGGCCTAATGTTTTTTGCCCCTCTGAGGAACTGCCTTAGAAGTGGATGCGAAAATAAGGGTGGTTCTGTGTTGTAGTGGGCTGAAATAGCTGATGCATGGATTTTAATGGAAGAAAAAGAAAGTCCTTTGTGCAACATCTCAGTTAAATACTGTAGAATTTGAGGTAGGTGAGGCTGAAGTGTATTTTGGCCTTTAGTTTGGTTCCAAGCACAAAACCTTTTCCATTTGTCCGCATAGGCCTTCCTGGTGCTGGGCCTCCTAGCTTCAAGAATAACATCCATAACTGCTTGGGAAAGAGGAGCTGGCTGGATGTTTAGGTGATTTGCCATGCAGCCAGATTTAAGGTTTTTAGCTGGCTGTGAAGAATCTGATTGCTTTGCTGTGTGAGCAAATGGGCAGTTTGTGGTAAAATCCAAGGTGTGCCCTGGGCCAAATTCCTCAATAGTGGGTACCAGTGCTGGCGTGGCCAGTCTGGGGCTATGAGTATCAGTCGTGGTCTCTCCTTTCTGACTTTCAGAAGCACCTTTGTGAGGAGAGGCAATGGAGGGAAGGCATATACTGTCAGGTTTTTCCAGCTGAATGAGTGCGTCCACTTTCCAAGCTTGATGGTGAAGTGTCATTGTACAAAATTTTGTTAGTTGACAGTTTTGAGGAATGGCAAACAGGTCTATGTCTGGAAAGCACCATTTTTGAGTTATCATTGCAAATACTTGTGGATCCAGTTTCCATTCGTGGGGATCCATGATGTTTCTGCTGAGGTCGTCTGCCAATGTGTTCTTTTGTCCTGGCAGGAATTGAGCTTGTAAGTGAACTTGGTAAGCCAGAGCTGTGTTCCACAAGTTCATTGCTGCATAGAGGGTAGGAGTGTGTACCCCCTTGTTTGTTTATGTAACACATTACTGTGGTGTTGTCCATCCTTATTGTAAGTTGTTCTGGATGTAATAGATTCTTGAAGGCTGTCAGAGCATTCTGTACAGCTAGCATCTCTTTTTGACTGATGTGCAGATTCCTTTGATCTGCAGTCCATACGCCTTGAGCTCACTGTCCTGCCATGTGTGCCCCCCAGGCATAGTCCGATGCATCTGTTGTCATAGTTTGCCTGGCTGGGGGCAAGGTGAAAGGCTGACCCTTGTTGAGGTGACATGCCAGTGATAACCATAGAAACTCCTGTTGTAGGCAGGGAATGAGATATATCATTGTGTCCAAGCTGTGGCTGTGTTGAGACCATATGCTTTTTAGGTACCACTGTAATTTCCTCATATGCAGCTTTGCAAATGGTAATAGTAGTATCCAAGATGCCATGAAGCCCAAGGCCTGCAGAATTTTTCTTGCAGATAGTTGGGTCTTTGTTGCCATTGTTTTGAAGTATTGAGTCAAGTTGTAGTTGTTTGTCTGGTGTCAGATAAGCCTTCTGGGCCGTTGTATTCAAGCTGGCACCCAGGAATGTCATTTTGTGAGGGTACTAGTTTTGATTTCTTTTCGTTTACTGTGTACCCCAGGCAAGTTAGAAGATGTTTTACAAAAGTCAGATGTTGTAAGAGGATGTCCTTGCTTTCTGCTTGGATGAGGCAGTCCTCCAGGTATGGGTATATTTGAATTCCTCTTTGTCTACAGTATGCAATTACTGGTGCCAGGCATTTTGTGAAGACTCTGGGCACAGTAGATAAGCCAAAGGGCAGTGCAGAGAATTGGTAATGGGTTGAACCTGCAATGATACTGAGGTATCTTCTGCAACTTTGTCTGATAGGGACATGCAGGTATGCCTCCTTGAGGTCAGTTACTAGCCATGCTTTCTTGCCCAACATGGGAAGAAGCTGCTGTAGTGTTAGCATCTTGAACTTGGGTACTTGAAGGAAGGTGTTTAGAATTGAAAGGTCCAGAATTGGTCTCCAGGCATTGTCCTTTCTGGGAACTAGAGAGTGTCTTGAGTAAAATCCTTGGCCTTGCTTTCCAGTAGGTACCATTTGAATGGCTCTCATGTCCATGAGAGCTGTAATTTGTCTTTGTGCCTCTGCCCACTGATTTTGTGGCAGGTTTGGCATTCCTCTTTTCATTGGCAAGGTGTGAAAATGGAATCTGTATCCTCGTGAAATTATGCCTAGGACCCATTTGTCCTTTTGTGACAATGTGCCAGTTGTCTGAAAAAAGTGCGAGTTTTCCTCCCAAGGGGGCTGGCCAAGAGAGTGTTGCTTGGCCAGATGAGGTGCAAGTCATTGAGTTTGCCTTCTGGAAGTTTGGGACCTGTCTTCTCCTCCCTTCTGTGCTGCAGTTCCCCATTGTCTAGGTTTGTACTGGGGGCTTGTGGTTGTCCTCTGCCTCTCGGACGTCTGTATTTACCACTCTGTGGCCTGTCAGTAGCTGGAAAGGACCAATTTTTTGTTGGCCAATTTCTGCTGCAGCGAGGGGGCTGTACCTGCAGGAAATCTCTGACTGTCTGCATAGATTTTGCCTTATCCTCCATTTTCTTTAAGACTTCCTCTGCTTTAACTCCAAAAAGAACATCCTGCTGTAAGGGAGCACCTAGAAGCTTTGCTTTAACATAATCAGAGTTTGTTCCTTTAGCCAAGTATGCCTACGTATAACAGACCCAGTGACAGCTCTTCTGCAGGAAGCCTCCAAAGAATCAAACCCACATTGTAAAGTATGTTTGCCCACCTGTTCAGCTGCATGCAGTAGATCCTGCATTTCTTTCAATTCAGACTGTTGTGGGAGAGTGCTCATTTTTTGTTTTAACTGAGACATTAGAAATTGCTGATATTTTAATATGTGAAACTGGCAATTTAGTGCCCTCATAGCTAGAGTGGCTGAGGTGTAAACCTTTTTCCCCCAACCTGTCTAGTGCTCTGGAGTCCCTTTCAGAGGGTACAGGATTTTTAGCCATAGAAGCCTTAGCCTCTTTGGGACCCTGGGAGATGGTCTCTGGATCAGCAGCAGGGCTTTTGTAAAGAAATTTGTGGGAATCAGGCACTCTACAGTATCTGTCAGGTTTGGCTGGAGCAGGAGGCAGAGAGTCTGGGTTCAAACTGGATTCTAAGTAAACATCATCCACAATGTCTAAAATTGGGGGGATGGCAAGTGGTCTGTGCTGGGGGAGTAAAAGAAACTCTCCAAGCCTTTTCTTAGAGTCAGAGTAGTCCTGACCTTCCCAGTGAAAATGTTCCCTCATAGTGTGTAAAGTTTCCCCAAAGGAGTAGTCTTCAGGGGGAGAAGCTGAGGGAATGGAATCCTCAGCATCAGAATCTTCATAAGGGGAGAAGGAGTAATCTTGGTCCTTGGAGGAGCCTGAGGAAATAGACACTTGTTCAGGGGATACATAATCTTCCTCTTGTCTAGGCCTTTTGTCAGGAGGGGGTTGGGAACCCCTGATTAAAGAAATGAAATCTTCAGCCATTTTGAGCAACTGTTTCTTAGGCATGGGGCCTTGAACAGGGGACTGAAGTGCAGTCTTTTTAGATTTAATAGGAGTCTTCGTCTTAGGATACGTTTTAAAGGTGAGCGTAGTCGGTCTGAAAACGCCTTCAGAAACCGAAGGAGTTTCTGCAGCACTGACATCTTTTTCAGCAGTGTCGTCGGTAGGGGCTGAACAAAAAGGCTGCGTCGGCCTGGTACTTTCTGTGATAAGTTCCGAAGCGGTCTCAGGTTCCAGATATGCGGTAGTCAGGGGCTGCATTGGAGCCTCATTGAAGCCCAGTGAACCGGGGACCGGACCAGCCGAGGCCTCGAAGTCTGGCCTGGGTCTAGGTGGTCTTGTCCTTATCCTTGCGTTTTTTGTGCACGCCAGTAGTCTGTTCTTCTGACGGCACAGTGTAGTTAAATTTTCTGCCGAAGAAGTGTTGTGCGAAATCAAAGTGTCTTTTTATAGTACGCTTATTAAACCTAGCACAAAAACGACTAGTGACGTCGTGGTCTGGGCCTAGGCAAGGTATGCAGTAAGAATGAAAATCCTTATGAGGTATTTGCTTCCCACAAGAAATACAATTGTTAATTTTTTCTGACATTGGTCTGAGGCAAGAAAAGTTTTCCCAACGGGGTACTTAGCTTTATTGAAGACTTCGGCCTGAAATTCGAGTTTGAAAATCTCAGGAGTAGGCCAACCGGCACTTGCGAACTGCTTCTGCTTCGGGCACCGCGCGGTAAGAAAGACTGAAGATGGCATCAGATGCATTTATACCCCTGGCGCACTGACGTCAGGGAAGAAGCAACAGCAACCGACGCCAGACCAAGACTTTGTTATTCCGGCCGACTGCGGGACCGCCTAACGACAGGATAACACAAGTGTGACGACTGCAACAGGGTAACACGATGAACATCCACATTGCAAAGTATGCTTTCTAACCTGTTCTGCTTCATGCAATAATTCCTGTAATTCTTTTTTCCACACATTCAGAAATCAACATTATTTTCTGTTTCAGTAAGGCCATAACATGCTGTTGATATTTAAGCATATGAAACTGGCAGTTTAAGGCCCTAACTGCCACGGTTGCAGACGTATAAGCCTTCTTGCCCCATCTATCCAGCACCCTGGAATCTCTGAGAGGGGGTAGGACTTTTGGCTGCAGAGGCCTTTACACCTTTGGGACCCTGTGAGATAGTTTTAGGATCAGCAGCAGGATTTTTGAAAAGAAATTTGTGGGAGTCAGGAACCCTGTAATATCTGTCTGGCTTACTAACAGCCGGAGGCAGGGAATCAGGAGCCATGCTTGATTCCGAGAACACATCATCAACAATGTCCAATATAGGAGGTATTGCCAAAGGCCTATATGCTGAGGAAGAAGGAAATCCCTAAGCCTCTTTTTTGATTCCGAGAAGTCCTGACTCTCCTAGTGGAAATGTTCCCTTAAAGTATGCAAGGTTTCCCCAAAAGAATAATTTTCAGGAGGAGATGCAGATGGGAATGGATTCTTCTGCATCAGAATCCTCATAGGGTGGTATAGAAAATTCCTGATCAGAAGAAGGATCAGAAGAAATAGAAACCTGATCTGAAGATTCATAATAAGTGTCTTGGCTAGGCCTCTTATTGGGGGGGAGGGGTTGGGAACCACATCAAGGTAATGAAGTCCTCAGCCATTTGGATAATCTGTTTTTTAGGCATAGGGGCCTGAGCACGTGGCTCATGAGTCGGTTTTTTAGCCTTAGAAGTTGTTTTTGAAGCTGGCATCAGTTTTATATAGAAATGTTGAGGCCTGAAAATACTCTCCGAAGCCGGTGCTTGCTCAGCGGCTCCGGACCCATCAGAGGGAGAGACATACACGGGTACAATACTCTGAGAATCTCTCAGCATACCGGACTCCGCATGGGTCTCTGTAGAGGCCTGCGACTCAAAAGTAGCGGGTATCAGGGGCTGCGAATGAGCCTCACTGAGTACCGGCGACTGGCTTAGAAGTTCGTCGGTCTGTCTCTGTCCTTTTCTTTGCGATTTTTGTGAACTCCGGTAGTCTGATTGCTATCCGACATTTCTGGGTAATTAAATCTGCTTCCAAAATATTTTGAAGCAAAGATATACAGACGCTTAACAGTGCGTTGGTTAACTCTAGCACAAAACCGACAGCAAGGCACGTTATGATCTGGGCCTAGGCAAAGAATACAGTACAAATGAAAATCCTTATGAGGTATTTGCTTCACACAAGTAATGCAATTATTAACTTTTACTGACATCGGTAAGGCGCAAGTAAAAGTTTCCCCAACGGGGTACTTAGCTTTAATTGAAGACTTCGGTTCTGAAACTCGAATGCGAAAATTTCAGGAGTCGGCCGACCGGCACTTGCAAACTGCTTCTGGCACCGCGCGACAAGAATGACTGAAGAAAATGGCGTCGGCTGCATGTTTTATACCCCTGACGACCTGACGTCATGGAAGAGACCGCAACCAACGCAGGACCCAAGACTTTGATATTCAGGCCGATTGAGGGCAACCTGCCAGTAGATTACCCAAATGTAATGACTGCAACAGTGAAACACGAAGAAAGTACAGTTTTGTACCTACCATAAATGTAGATGTCCGATAGGAATGCATCTGCAGTCCTTACAAATGGGTTGTCCTGTCGTCAGGCAGCCCTTCAGTCGGCCGGATTCCAAAGTCTGGGTCTGGCTTCGGCTGGTGTCGCACTTCACCCGATGTCATAGCTGCAGTTCTTCGGGTATAAAGGCATCAGCCGACGCCATTTTCCTCAGTGTTTCTTGCCCCAGATGCCAGGTGCCCTCTTGGATGGCTAAATTTGGATAAATGCCAATGTTTCCAAATAGTAGAAACAAACACATAAAATAAGCATGTATGTACATATATACAAACAAATACACCATAATAGATCCCCCCCAAGCTAGCTAAAAGATGGCAAATACCCTAGGAGTACCACAGAGGGGAAGGCGGGTGGGTAATCCTGACTGCAGATGCATTCCTATCGGACATCTACATTTATGGTAGGTACAAAACTGTACTATGTCCTTCAAGGATGCATCTGCAGTCCTTACAAATGGGTAGAATACCATAGCCAAACTAGGGGAGGAGGAAAAAAAGAGATATTATGGTGTAGTTAGGATCCCTTGCAAAACAGCAGTGGCAAAACCTGCTCGGGATCTAGAGTATAAAGGTAAATTATAATGCTTGGCAAATGTATGCACGGAGGTCCAAGTAGCAGCCTCTATAATGTCCTTGGTAGCCACCCCTCGTAAGAAAGCTGTAGTAGTGGCTGTAGCCCTTGTGGTGTGAGGCCTGATGTTCTCTGGAGTTTTCTTTCCATGGAAGGAGTAACAAAATCTAATTCAATTTCCTATCCACTTGGAGATTGTCTGTTTTGAAATTGCTTTTCCTTCCCTTCCTGTTGCATATGCTACCAGAAGCTGGTCAGTTTTTCTATTGCACTTGGTCCTGTCCAGGTAGTAGCGTAATTGTCTATGCACATCCAAGGTATGCAACAGTCTTTCTCCCCTGTTCTGTGGGTTGGGGAAGAATGTAGGCAGGTGGATAGCCTGGTTTAAAGACACTCTGGATACCACCTTAGGCATAAATGTAGGATTTGTTCTCATGGACACTATCTTGATGGAAGATCAGGAAGGGTTGCACTGCCATTAATGCCTGTAGTTCAGAAACCCTTCTTGCTGAGGTGATTGCCAGCAGGAAAGCAGTCTTCCAGGATAAGTATTGTAATTCTGCTGTTGCTGCTGGTTCGAAAGAAGGAAGTGTCAATTTTTCTAGCACAAAGTTCAAGTCCCATGCTGGCAATGGTGGTTTCCTAGGAGGTTTTACATTTTTAATTCCTCTCAGAAACTGCCTGAGCAGAGGATGTGAGAAGACAGGAGGATCCAAACTGTATTCTGCCGAAATAGCTGATGCATGTATCTTGATGGAAGAATAGGACAGGCCTGTATGGAAGAGCTCTGCCAAGTACTCCAGGATGTTGGCTATGTTTACCAGTGACACATCTTTTCCCTTTGCAGTACTCCAAATGAGATATCTTTTCCATTTTGCTGCATAATTCTTTCTTGTTGAAGGTCTGCGAGCCTCAAGGATAATGTCTTTAACCCTTTGGGATAAATTTGGGTTAATTGCTCTTATGTAATGTTCCAGGCAGTCAGCTGCAGAGTTTTCAGGTTTGGATGCAGGATGTTGTAGTTGTTCTGTGTTAACAGCAATGGGATCAGGGGTAGTGTCCACATTTGTTCCCGAGACATGCTCCTCAGTAATGGGTACCAATGTTGTCTTGGCCAGTCTGGAGCTATCAGAATGATCCTTGGACGTTCCTCTTTGATCTTCAATAGCACCTTGTGCATCAAAGGAAGTGGTGGGAATGCATATGCTGTCAGGTTTTTCCAACTGAAAGATAGGGAGTCCACCTTCCAAGCAAGTGGGTGATACGTCCTTGTGCAGAATTTCTTTAGCTGGTGATTGAGTGGGGATGCAAATAAGTCTTTGTGTGGTAGTCCCCATTTTCTTGTGATGGCTTTGAAGATGTCCGGGTGCAGCATCCATTCGTGGGCATCCGTGGTAGTTCTGCTTAATATGTCTGCTAGAATGTTTTCTTTTCCCGGTACAAAAATTGCTTGTAACTGAATGTTGTAGCTCAGAGCCACATTCCATAGGTCCAGTGCCATCCGGCATAGAGGGTATGAATGTGTGCCTCCCTGCTTGTTGATGTACCACATAACTGTGGTGTTGTCTGTCCTTATCAACTGTCCTTCTTGGAGAAATGGTCTGAATGTCTGGATTGCCAATTTTACTGCCAGCATTTCCTTTAGATTTATGTGCAGGTGCAGCTGATCTTGAGTCCATAAGCCTTGTATGCACTTGTCCAGCATGTGGGCCCCCCAACCGAGGTCTGAGGCGTCCGTTGTGATGGTTTGGCTTGGTTGTATGCTGTAGAAGGGCAATCCTGTGTTTGATTGACAGGCCTGAGCCCACCATAGGAACTCTTGCTTCAGGCATGGTATTAGTGGAATTTTGGTTTCTAGGCTGTGTTTGTGTTGAGACCATAAATTCTTCAGGTACCACTGTAGCTTTCTCATATGCAGTCTGGCATGAGGGACCAGAATTATGCAGGATGCCATGAAGCCCAGGGCTTGCAGTACTTTTCTTGCTGTTAGATGGTTCTGCTTTGTTAATGCCAAGAAGTAGAGAGGAAGTTGTTCTTGCTTTTCTACAGTTAGGAATGCCATCTGCTTTGATGTGTCCAGCTCTGCACCCAAAAAGGTTATTCTTTGGGATGGTATCAGACTTGACTTTTTTATATTGACTGTATATCCCAGGGCTTGCAGCAAGTAAATGACTCTTTGTAAGTCTTCTGTTAGCTTGTTTTTGTTGTCCGCTTGTATCAGGCAGTCGTCCAGGTAGGGATAAATTTGGATTCCTGAAGTCTGCAATGAGCGATTACTGATGCCAGGCATTTCGTGAACACTCTGGGCGCAGTAGATAAGCCAAAGGGCAATGCTGAGAATTGATAATGCTCTGATCCTGCAAGAAATCTGAGGTATTTTCTGCAATTTGGTCGTATGGGGACGTGCAGGTATGCCTCCTTGAGATCTAGAGTTACCAGCCAAGACTCCTTGCCCAGCATGGGAAGAAGCTGCTGTAGAGTCAGCATTTTGAATTTTGGAACAATGAGGAATGTGTTTAAAGCGGACAGGTCGAGAATAGGCCTCCATTTTTCTCTTTTCTTGGTACCAGGAAGAGTCTGGAGTAAAATCCCTTTCCTTGTTCCATAGATGGTACCTTTTCCACAGCTCTCATTCTTACTAATTGAGCTATTTGTTTTAGAGCTTCTGCCTTTTGATTTGGTGGTAGGTTTGGCATTCCTCTTTTTCCTGGTAGAGTATGGAAATGAAACCTGTAACCTTGGTCTATAGTTTACAAAATCCACTTGTCCCTTGTGATGTAATGCCAGTTCTTTGAAAATAAGGCTAGCTTTCCGCCTAAGGGTGCTGCTAGTTGTTCCCTGGTAGGCGGTGCCAGAGCCAAGTCACTGTGATTGTCCTGTTGCAGTGGTGGTGGCTGCGTCTGTGCCTCGCTGGTTGTTGCCCTGCCACTGGCGTCCCTGTAGGCACCCCTGGATTGATTTCTGCCTCTTGAACGCCTATTCCTGCCTCTCTGTGCTTTAGAGGAGTCTGGAAAGGACCAATTTTGGAGGGCCAGTTCCTGCTAAACCTTGGAGGTTGGACCTGTAAGAAGTCTTTCACTGTTTGTACAGATTTTGCCTTCTCTTCCATTTTCTTCAGTACCTGCTGTGCAGGAGAACCAAATAAATTGACCTTGTCCATGGGAGCATTAATAGTTTTGATTTGACATGGTCCGGTAAGGCCTGTTCTTTCAACCATGCATGCCTTCTGATAACTGTGCCAGTCATGGCTGATCTAAAGGAAGCCTCCAGTGCATCATAGCCGCATTTTAAAGAATGGTTACTAACTTGCTGAATGTTATGTACCATTTCTTGAACATATTTCTTATCTAAAGGTTCATCAGAGGACAGTTTTTTAGTTAACTGATCAAGCATAAACTCCTGATATTGGATCATATGAAATTGACAGTTCAAGGCCCTAGCTGACAGAGTAGCAGAGGTGTATACTTTTTTACCCCATCTCTCTAAGGACCTGGATTCCCTTTCAGAGGGGAGGGATTTTAGCAGAGGTAGATGCTACTGCCTTAGGCTCCTGGGAGATAGTCTCGGGATCTGCAAAAGGAGCCTTGTATAAATGGTGATGTGTGTCCGGGACCCTGTAGAACCTATCGGGCTTAGCAGGGGCTGGAGGTAATGAATCAGGAGCAGTACAAGCATCATTAAATGCATCATCTACAACAGAAAGAACTGGGGGTATAGCTAAAGGCCTATGTTGTGGTAAATGCAAAAAGGTTCTAAGCCTTTTCCTGGAGTCTGAGAAATCTTGGCCCTGCCACTGAAATTGTTCCCTCATGGCATGTAAGGTTTCCCCAAAGGAAAATTCCTCAGGTGGAGAGGCAGAAGGGATCGACTCTTCAGCATCAGAGTCTTCGTAAGGGGAATAAGGAGCCTCTGGAGGGTCTGTATTGTCTGAATCATCAGAGGAATCATCCGTGGACACTGGCTCAGGGGGCTCTGCTCTAGGTCTCTTCTCTGGAGGTGGATGAGAGGCCCTGTCTGGAAGAGGCTGGGATCCCCTGATTAAAGAAATGAGATCCTCTGCCAGAGAAAGCATTTGGGAACTGGAGCTGGGCCTGTGAGAGGGGGGCTTAACAGGCACAGTCTTAGTAGCTTTAGCTGCTTTAGCCCTGGCAAAAGCCTTAATGGACATGGCTGCAGGAGGCCTAGCAGCTCCACGTGCAGGGGTCGATATATCCAAGGGAATAGTGTCCGATAATTCCTGAGAAACCACAACAGCAGGTTGGATTTCAGAAGCCGATTCTACCAGGTTAGAAGAGGCCTCGGTAGAAGGCATGGTTTCGGCTGAAGAAAGAACCGCTTGCTCGGTTTCGGCCGAAACAGAGACACTCGCGGTTTGCTTAACTGTGGTTTCGGCCGAAACCGCGGACCCGATGTCGGTCCTTTCTTTGCGTTTTTGGATATTTGTGTAGTCGGAGGATCCGACGGCATAATATAAGCAAAATCAGAGCCGAAAAACTGCTCAGCAAACTCCGACCGACGCCTTAGCGTCCGTCGGTTAAAAGAAGCACAGGCTAGACAAGCTGATACGTCGTGGTCTGGGCCTAAACAAGGTAAGCAGTAAGAGTGGAAATCTTTGAGGTATTTGTTTCCCACAAGTTAAACAGTTATTCACTTTTTCTGACATCGGCTGAGGCAAGAAAGAGTCCCCAACGGGGTACTTAGCTTTTTAGAAGTCTTCGAAGTAGTATTCGGTAGTAGTAATCTCTGGATCTGACCGACCGGCACTTGCGAACAGCTTCTGCTTTGGGCGGCAAGAAAGACTGAGGAAAATGGCGTTGGCTGATGCCTTTATACCCGAAGAACTGCAGCTATGACAAATTTCAGAATCCCAGTCAGAAGTATCATAAGCAAATTCAGTCCTAGGTCTCAGAGGGGGGAGGTTGGCTTCCCCTGATTAAAGTAACAAGGTCTTTAGCCATTCTCATTTATTTTTTAGGCATAGCGGTCTGACCATGCGGTCTGGGTGTCTGTTTCCTAGGCGTGATTAGAGTTTTAGGCCTTGAAGATGAAGATGGCGTCGGTTTAACATACAAGCCAATAGGCCTGAATACACCCTCAGAAGCCTGTGCCTGCACAGCGGCTCTGGACCCATCCAAGGTAGAGACATCCACAGGTTCCACGGTTGAAGCATCTCGCGGCATACCGGACTCCGAGTGGGTCTCAGTAGAGGCCTGCAAATCTGAAGTAGCGGGCATCAGGGGCTGCAAAAGCACCTCACTGAGTACTGGCAAACTGGCGACTAGCTTAGAAGTGTCGTCGGCAGCATTGGACCTAGGCAGCCTGTCTCTATCTTTGCGTTTTTTCGGAATGTTTGTAGTCGGATGGCTTACCGACGATGTCTGGATAATTGAACAGAGTACCAAAATATTTAGAAGCAAAAATATACAGACGACAAATAGTTTGTGGTTTAAAATAAGGCACAAAACCGACAGAGGTACGTCATGGTCAGGGCCTAGGCAAGGAATACAGTACGAATGAAAATCTTTATGAGGTATTTGCTTTCCACAAGAAATACAATTATTGACTTTTACTGACATCAGTTTAGAGAAAGAAAGTTTCCCCAACGGGGTACTTAGCTTTAGATGAAGACTTCGGTTCTGAAACTCGAAAATTTCAGGAGTCTGCCGACCGGCACTTGCCAACTGCTTCTGCTTCATGCACCGCACGGCAAGAAAGACTGATGTAATGTTGTTGGCTGCATGCTTTATACCCCTGACTACCTGATGTCATGGAAGCTGAAACAGCAACCGACGCAGGACCCAAGACTTTGAAAATCAGGCCGACTGAGGGCTATTGCAAGCAGGTAACCCAAATGTGACTGCTGCAAAGTGTAGCACATTGCAGTCCTTACTATTGGGTAGTCCGTCCACGCAGCCCTAATACCAGAGAGGCTCAGTGGTCTACAGCATTAGGACTGATCGTCAGTACTGCACTAATGCGATCTTTCTTGCCCCATCCTGTCAGAAGACCCTAAAAGACAAGGCCCAAAATACTAAAAAGACAAGGCCATAAATACCTGCACCAAGATATATACAAATATAAATACAAAAGATATATAAACATATTGCACCCTAACCTCACTCTAAGGGACCACCCCTTGGTAGGCAGGGAAGCAGCATAGGGAGACCTCACATTTATGTGGATCCTAACAAAGACATTGTGTACTATGTTCTTAAGTTGTACTATGCTGCTATCCTTCCACTATGCTGCAGTCCCAAAGGGAGCAGAATCCCAAAGCAGAGGTAAGGGAGGTACAGCAATCATAAAGAAGTAGGAGCTGACAACATAGCTTGCAAACCCTGGTGGCAAACAAGCCCTAGACTTAGAGTAGATAGGAAGGTGAAAATGCTTTAGAGAAAGTATGCACTGAACCCAGCTGCTTCCAAAACCCTTAATGTTGCTGTGGTAGCCTGAGTGCTACTGAAGTGCTTCCAGCCCTAGTGGAATGAGGCCTAATCCCAGCTGGAATCTCCTGGCATGATGGAATAACAAAATGCAAATGCAAAACCTAATCCACCTTGCCCCTCACCGAACCTCAAAAGGCTTGCAAACAAGTAACTCAAAGCACTGAGACTGCCCACAAGCTCTGACTGCCTAAACTTTAGTCCTGCTTAAATAACAACGAATTGAGGTGTGCAAAATCTTTTCCCCTTAATTTCTTTCCCTTTATTAAAAAGGTCTAGGCAAAAAAGTAGGCTTTAAAAGTTTTTGGGAAACCTCACACTAGAAACATAAAGGGTATAAAGGAAATGATGCACTATAGAATGATACCCTCAAAAAATGGAAATCAAAGGGCTCTACTCTGCCATAAGTCTTATCAACTCAGACACCCCTCAACAGAAAGTAGGTCTTGCATGCTTCCAGTCTAAGTCTTTCAGTATTTCACCTAGCAGTAGCCGCAGGCCCAAAAAAAGGTTGTAGAAAATTGAGATCCAACACAAAAATGGAAGCTCCAAGCAGGAGTAGGAGCCTTTAATGGGTTCTATATTCAAGCTTGAACAAAAGATCTGAAATGAACAAAGGGATGCTAAAACAATGGTGGGTCAGCAATCATAGTGATGCAAAAATTGCTGCAGCACAAATCTAGTGAGAAGAGAAGGACAAACCTTTGTCCAATAACTCGTAAGATATCTCAAGAATTTTCACACAACTCAAATTACTTTGTAAATCTCCAAATCTCTTCCATACTCCAATTACAAAATCCTTTCCATAGGTCATGCACACTTTCCTTGTACTCAGGTCTTCTAGCTTCCATAATCAAGGATTTAAAACTTGTTGAGGAAATTGAGACCTGCAACTTGTGAGACACAGAGAGAGTGAGGCTGGGATGAAGAGAGGAGGCTTCACATTGAGCAGATGACCGCCCTGGGTAGATAAATAGATGAGGAATCAAAGGTAAAGGGCTCAGAATCGGAGTACCAGTGTTGCAGGAGCCAGTAAAATCACACATTGAAAATAAATGGCTCCTGACTTCTCTTTTTGCAGAGAGTTTTTGGCACAAGGCTGTTTTTCCAACTGAAAGACAGATGATGGTTTTTCCAAGCTGGTGGAGAGCAACCCCTGTGCAAAACTTCTGCTGAATGTGGTTTAGTGGACTTTCCACTTTGACTGATGTCTGGAGTTCCCATGACAGATCCAATTTCTGGAAATACATGAGCGAACAGTTTCTGAAATACAAATCCATGAAGACTTTGGGTTAACACGTCTGCTAAGGAGTTCTGTGCTGTGGTATCAACTATTGCCTGCTTTCTAGTTGTGTTAGCCACAGTCTCCCATAAAGTTAGAAACAAGCTGCATAGAGGATAATTGCTTGTTCCCCCCTTGCTTGTTGATTGTGATTTGTGCAGTTTGTTTGTCTGTTAGAACTACCACCTGCCCTGGAAAAAAAAGTAACTCCTTGAGCCATTAATGCAAATCCGGACTGCTAACATCTCAAAATGCACTCTATGTAGATGCGAAATCCCCTGGTATTTGTCTTGTATCCACGCATGTCTCACTGGAGCTCCCAAGCAATGTCCTGCCATTCTTCTGAGCTCCCATCTGACTTCTGGGCTCTCTCGGCCGCTGTAGAGTCCCTTCTGCCTCTGGACATTCCTCCCTTCACCACAAAAGTCACAGAGCCCACCTTGTTTATTTGAAATTCTGTGTCCAAATCCTGGCAGTTGTATGTCCATACATTTTGTTTGACCATTGGTGTCCATACATTTTGTTTGTGCCAGTCCAGAATACAAGATGCCATTTGGCCTAATGCAGCGCAGACTCTAAGATACCATGAACCGGAATGGATGAGATAGTTGACTTTAGTAAAGGAGGACTGATTTTGTTTGTCCACTGGGGCTAAAAAGAGACTCTGGGCTTTGAAATTCAGTCTCTACACCCAGAAAGCACGCTGTATTATTCTATCTCACACAGACTGGACTTTTACTTAGCTTCACAGAACCATGTAGGCATCTTAGCCTAGGCATCTCCATATTCCCAGGACATATTAGAAGGTCTTCCCTTTCTCTTTGAGCCAGAATATTCCAGCGCCCTTAGAAGGATAGATTTGAATTCCTTTAGCCTGAAGTAAGCTATCACGGAGCCAGAACCTTGTGAATACTCTGGGCAGTAGATAAGCCAAAGGGAGATAAGCCAAACTGCAAATGAGAATGTCCAGCTCAAAACTAGATACTTCCTGCAGAGAACTCTTATAGGCAATACAGCCTAGGCAACCTAAGGAGATCTTGCTTTACCATCCAGTGATCTTGAAGGTAAGCTCTTGCATGTTGTAACGCCAACAAGCCAGACTTGGGCCCAGGCAGATAAGTGTTGAGGATAGATAAATCCGTTGAGGACTTCCAAATCCAAAATTGGTCTTGGTAAATTAGGAACAGGCTTAGAATAAAATCCTAGGAGAATTTCTGATACAGGGACTGGCTGAATGGCCTTATTTGGAGGTAACTGAAATTTTGCTTGGCTGAAAAATTCCTTTGTGGCTAAGGAACCTTTAATGGAGCCTTTGAAAGGGGCAAATGTAAGGGAATGAAACCTGTAACCGTGGTGAATAATGTCTGTAAATGATCTGTCTTGAGTAATTAAATGAGTCTTTTCCTTGAAAAGTCTTGAAAGAGACCAGCTTCCTGCCAGACGAGAAAAAGGCGGCAGCTGGAAAAGGCAGGTCATGCAGGTCTGAGGGTCTGAAAGGAAAGACCTGACCCCCGAAACCAGAAGAAAGGAGAGGTGAACTCCCCCTCTAGGCCTAAAGAACCTCCTTGAGCCCTGCCCTCATTTGTGACCTACTACTAGACTGACTGCCATAAGCAGGATAATGGCTACCATCTTAGTAGGGGCCAATCCTGCAAAAACCAAGTGGCTGCACCTGCAAAAATCTTTAACAGTTTGTATAGACTTAGCTTCTTGTCCTCCATTCTCTTTAAACTGCTTCCACAGGCTTAACCAAACTTCCACATCCCTTGTAAAGGGAGCATCCAAAACTTTGTCTTAACATGCTCAGCTAAATTTTGATCCCTCAACCAGGCATGCTCAAGGAAGAACAGAACTAGGTGCAGCCACCGAGGAGGCCTGCAGCATCAAACCATTGCAAGGAATGCTTACCCACTTACCCACTTGTTCAGACTAAACTAAACACTCTCTTTACACTCAATACAAATCCTTCTTATTTTTACACTAGATTTCTTCGATTGAAAGGAGATAATTTAGATTTCATTACTGATGAAATTGATAATTAACATGGCTAAAGTGGAGAAGTGGACAACTTTCTCTTACCCTTATATCTATCCAAAGCTCCCTACCTCTTTATCAGTGGGAACAGGGCCTTTAAATCCACAGAGGCAGGGTTCACACCTTAGGTCCCCAAACAGTTTCGAGGTCCCAGAACAGACAGAACTCTTAAACTTATGAGCTTCAGCTTCCTATACCCTATAGTACTCCATTCAGGTACCCTAGGAGCAGGATCAGGAGACACAGGAGCAGGCCTCAAAGAAACAAACATCTCCACCACATTTAACACAGGTGTACAGCTAGGGGCCTATGCTGGGGCAAACAAGAATTCCCTAAGCCTTTTCCTGAATCCTCCTAATCCTGAGGCCTTCATTTTTCCAGTGCTCCTCATGTCTCATGGAGTCTCTGAAATCAGAAATCCAATCAGGAGGAAGCTGTAGATCCTCATCAAGGACATCAGAATCAGAATAAGGAGGATACATACTCAAAAGAAATCTGAGAAGACTCAGCAGAATCCTCCACAGTTTCTGTTCAAAACTAACAAACTCGGTTCCCCACTAGGCTTATCAGGAGGGGCCCAGAACCCTAATCATAGTAATAATCAAATCTGCCATTTGGGTTATGTTTCTAGGCACAGAACCTGAAATACTAAGAGAAGCCCCCACTGAAGCTGAACTTACTGAACCTCTCAAAGAAGCGGCAAACAAAGGAGAGGCTCCAACAGAACCTTGGGAAGAGGAAGAGAGAGGCTACCTGAGAAGCTCCCCCTCAGCCAGCCTACCTCCCTCCCCCTGACATCCTGCCTCCTGTAAGTCTCTGCCTGCCTGCCCAAAGAAACTCTGGTAAAAACCTCTGGAAACTCCTGGCACTCTAGAGAACTAGAAGAGAACCCTGCGTCGGGACTCCGGTTCATCTTCGCTTGTTTTGTCCTTTTATGTTTGTCCTTGCGCGGATGGATGAAGCGGGACGGCATTTTACGGCGGCAACGCCCTGAAACACTAACCTGCAACAGTTCAACCGCCTCTTAATAGCTCTAATTTGTTAAACCTAGCACAAGAGCCGCATCCAACAACGCCGCAACGGCCCTAAACAAGCAGACATACAGTGGTATGGTAAAGGTGGTGAGGTATCTACCTACAAGAAATACAGTTATTCAATTTTTCTGACTTTCCAAGCTAAATACTGAGGCAAGAAAAAAAGAAAAACAAAATGTTCCCCACTTAGTACCAATAACTCTCGGTCTGAACGAAACTTCGAAATATTTCAGAACAGGCAACCTGCACTCGCTTCTGCTTGCTTCTGCATCGACCATGCGCAAAAGAAAGAGATGAGATATGGCGTCGGTCATGCGCGTGAAATGACGACAATGCGGCGTCAGTCTAACCAGACCGACGCCAGCCTTATACTCTGGTCTGGTATTCGACACTGGACAGCCGGATCCCCAATAGTAAGGACTGCAGCAATGTGGAACGAAGAACATCAGTGAAACACGAAGAACATCCTCCCCAGTTGTCTGAATTTGAAAGAAAAGGAGGAAAACCATAGGAGGCAGAGAGGAGACAGATGAGAGGACTACCTGCAGCAAACTCCTCTACCCCTTGCACCTAGCAAAGAGGAGACAAGCAATCAGCAGATAAAGGGGTTAGAAGGTGGAAGTATGTACTGCAACAGTGATCTACTCTAACATCTACAATTATGCTGAGTGGGACAAAACTGTACTATGTTCTGCGTAGTAAATGTTGCAGTACTGATTCTTAGGAGGGTTCCCAAAGCTAACAGGTGGGTGATAGGTCATCTGTATGACCATCAGAAGTGATGTTTTGCAGGATGGCAGGAATAAGACCTACAAAACACCTCGGGCACAGGAGGCACCACCAAAGAAGTGTCGTCGGTAGTCATGGGCTGCGTAGGTGCCTCGCTGAGAACCAGACCACGTGTAGTCTGCTTAGGCGTGGTGTCAGTAGAGGCCGCGGACCTCGTGTGTCGGTCCTTATCTTTGCGTTTTTTAGACAAAACTGGAGTCGGAGTATCCGACAACATAATATAATTAAATGCTTTCCCAAAATAATGCTGGGCAAACTCCGCCCGACGCTTAATGGTGCGCTTGTTGAATGTAGCACAAAAGCGACAGACCGAGACGTCGTGGTCTGGGCCTAAACAAGGTATACAGAGGGAATGGAAATCCTTATACGGTATTTGCTTCCCACAAGAAATACAATTATTAACTGTGACATCGGTCTGAGGCAAGAAAAGTTTCCCCAATGGGGTACTTAGCATTCAAGACGACTTCGGTTTCCAAATTTTCATAATCTCAGGAGCTGGCCGACCAGCACTTGCGAACTGCTTCTGCTTCGGGCACCACACGGCAAGAAAGACTGAAGAAAATTGCGTCGGCTGGTTCCTTTATACCCCTGTCACACTGACGTCAGGGAAGAAGCGACAACCGACGCCGGACCTAGACTTTGGAATTCGGCCGACCGAGGACCCACCTGACGGCAGGAGAACCCATCTGTTATGACTGCAGCTGTATGCACGATGAACATCATCACTTCTGAAGGTCATACCAGATGACCTACCACCCACCTGTTAGCTGGTGCACAGCCTTGGAGACAATGCCTAGATTACACTGTTCTGTAAAGCTGTGCACCAAGCTTCATGTGGCTGCCTCTAGGATGGACTGGGCATGGACTCCATTGAGAAAAGCAGTGGCAGTTGCCTCATGCCTGGTGGTGTGGGCTTTAACAGGCCGAGGCAGATATTTTCCATGGTGTAAATAATGGAACTTAATGTAGTTTGATATCCACTTTGAAATGGTTTATTTGAAGGCAGGCCTGCACAGTTTAACCACTGCAAAAGCCACTGTAACTGCTCTGCTCTATTAAAGTTTTCATTCCGTCTGATCAGTCTTTTCACAAGGATAGGATGACCCTCAGAACAAACCCAGCCTTTGTTTAAGGTGGTATCAGAACTTAACCTAAACCACTACATACTAGTCTTCCTCCCACATCAGGAAGAGGTCAGAGGAAACCCTTCATTCCCTGGATATATAAAAGCATATCAGGCACTATTCTGATCTGGGAAGACTAATATGTAGTGGTTTAGGGCAAGTTCTGATACCACCTTACACAAAGGCTGGGTTTGTTCTGAGGGTCACCTCATCCCTGTGAAAAGGCAGAGAAAGGTTCTTTAGATGAGGTAATTTAGTTCTGAAACTTTCCTAGCAGATGTGACAGCTGTAAGAAAACTGGTCATCCAAGTAAGCAGAAGTGGCAGCAGGTTCAAAATGGGGCAAGATTAATTTCTAACACAACTTAGATCCCAGGCAGAAATAGGGTTCCTTCTGGGTGGTCTCAAGTGAATTACTCCTTTTAGAAAAAAGTAAAATCCAAATCTTCCTTGAAAGGCTGCAAAGAGGGTAGGACATCATTTTCCCTTGTTTATGTACCACACCACTATGGTGTTTGTCTGCCTAGATCTGCAGGGTCTCAGGGCTCAAGTTTTGCTAAAAAACCTTTGTGGCCAGGTTGACTGTTTGCAGCTCATGATTTATATGCAAATTTTCTCTGCTGAGGAGTCCAGATGCCCTGCACTTTCAGGGAACCAAAGTTGGCTCCCCCTGACTATATCTAAGCCATCTGTAATGATGGTCTTTGTCTACTTCTTGCAAAGAGAACACTGCCCTCTAGGTTCTGCTGCATGATGCTCTTCCACTAAAGGAAGCTCCTTTAGGCATGGAAAGGGAGGCAGTAGTATTTCTAGGGGTTAAGAATGTTGTTCCCAAGCATTTTTTTTTTGTGAACCTTTTAAATTTCACTTATGTAAAAGTGGGATCATGAGAATGTAGGTCGTCATGTACTCTAGAATCCTCAGGAATTCCCTTACTGGGATGTGTTGCTTTGGAAGCAGACTGACCACGTAGCCTGTAATGAAAGCCATCGTGTCCTGGGAAGGAAGGCTTGCTGCTGGACCAAAGTTATGACGGCTCCAAGAAAGAGGATACTTTTCTGAGGAAGAGTTTGTGATTTTTGAAGATTCAAGGTGAGGCCTACCTTTTGAAAGCAGTCTACTGTGATCTGCAAGGTGTCTAAGGTCTCAGCTGTGGATTTTCCTTAAGACAATTACTTAAATAGGTAAATATGAACTCCCAAAGTTCTGCAATGTGCTTTCAAGGAAGCTAAAGATTTTGTGAAAACACTGGGAGCGGTGGACAGCCCAAACATCAAAGCACAGATCTGAATAGGAGCATGTACCTACAAATCATAGGTACTTTCTGGTCTTTTAGGTCCACAATGCCATCAAGGCATCTTGGGAGATCATGGACAGTAGTTTGTGCAATGGAAGCACTTTGATTTTGGGATGTTTAGAAATCTGCTTAGCTTTGATAGGTCCAAAATGGGCCTCCAGGTGCCCACCTTCACTGGAAATAGATAGATCCTTGAGTAGAAGCCTTTTCCCTCCTGAGCTAGAGAGAGTGGCTGAAAGGATCCCCAAGGACAGGTTGCAAGAGGCTTTCCTGCTCTTTTAGTGGCTTTGAAATGCCTAAAATGGGTGGGATTTCTCTGAAGTACCCCTTTTTCTGTGGTGCCAAGGACTCACTGGTCCCTAGTAATAGTTTTCCATTGGGTTAGAAGAGTCTTCCAGTCAGAGGTTTGGAGGGGAGGATGGGTAAGGACAGGGGAGGATGGGTAGGGACAGGGGAGGGTGGAGTTGAACATGTTCACAGTTGATCTCTGTGCTGGGTGGGCTCTTTGGAACTCACTGTTGCGTGACTGTACTTGGTTGCAACCTCCTGGACTGTCCAGGTCTGTTGCCACAGAAGACCTCCCCTTGTCTTGTCAAGGGGAAAAAGACCACGGTTTTGAAGTTTGAAGAGCAATTCCTACTGTACACCTTTGTGTCCAAGACAAAATTCCTTCAGTTTTTTTTTAAACTCGCTTTCCCTTTTTAACCAGCTTCTCACAAACTTGTTCAGCTGGAGATCTGAAAAGAAATTTGTCTTACTGGAGCATCCAATAGTTCAGCCTTAATCTGGACTGACAAGGGCCGGGTCCCGAGCCATTCATATCTGTGGATAACTGAACCCAGGACACTACAAACTGCATCCAGGTTGTCACAGCCACACCTTAAGGAGCGTCTGGAGACTTTTAAAGCTTCTCTGACCATCTCCTGAATTTCTTTTGACAAGTTATATCTGTAATAAGACTACACATTGACTAGAGTTTTGCCCTAGAGAAATTCAAGGTACTTTAGTATTATGGAATCAGTAATTCAAATGGCAGAGGTATAAGCTTCCCCACCAGCAATTATGTCCAATAATCTACTTTTTCCTATCATTAGGCAAAGGATGGCTGGTTGGTCCCTTGCGTATATTTTTTGTGGAATGAATGAAAACTACTGTAGGATCAACCTTTGGATCCTTGTAGGGGTGCTTCTGAGATTCAAGCATCCTGTAAAACCTGTCTGGTTACCTAGGAGCAGATAAAGCGCAAGGATGTAAAGCAACATCTTCAAAGACTTGGGGGGGGGGGGCAAACTTAGCAGTTCTCTGCAATGGGTCTAAGCTTCCAAGAACTGGTCTGCTTTCCCAAATGAGGCCTCCTTTACTCTATGCAGGGTATCCCCGAGGGAAAGGTCAAGGGGGAAGCAGAAGAAAGGGCATCAGAGTCTGAATCCAGGTAGGTTTGTGGGTACAGGTGCCTAAAACAGGCAAGTCCTCATCTTCTGGGCTAGAGGAATCTGCATCTTCCTCAAAAGCCACCTCTCTGCTTCTTATGGATGGGGAGACTTCAGTATTAGTAGTATGGGAGGGCTCTCTGGACTTCATGAGAGCCATGAATTACTGTGCTATTTTTATGTGGTCTTGGACTTGGGTTTGACAAGAAGTTGTTGGAGGCGGGGACTGGTTTTGCCAAGAGAAAATGGTTTGCTTCCGTTTGGGTGTCAGTTTGAAAGGGATGACCAAAGGTTGCAGTCATTTTGGTCGAGGGAGACCGGGCATTTCCCTTAAAAACCATGATGTAAACATCAGAAGCTGAGACCTGCTGAGCCACCTCAGACCCAAATGACATGGAGCACTATGGTAACATCTCTAGGTCGGCTGCAGACCATGGCGATCTCCCAAGGGGTCACACCAGAGGGTTCGGGCCTAGAAGTTACTAGATCAGAGGGCTGAAAAGGCACCTCACCTGGGTCAGTCGACTTGTGGACTAAAGCTGGTGCTTTTCAGGATAGAGGTTCCTTGGCCTTTTTGTCTTTTCATTTCTTCAAACTGTCAGCCGCCAACACTGGAGTTTGTAGAGGCAATGCAGTACCAATGGATTGGAAAGTCACTGGGGGAACAGAAGATGACCCTATATGGCCAGCTAATTCCTTGGTCTTAAGTTTTAGGGTTTGTGCATGGAATTTTCTACAGTCAGGACAATTAGAGACATTGTGCTGTGGCCCCAAGCAGGACAGACAAAATGAGTGAATGCTTCCCACACCAAGTAATTGCTGACTTTTTTGAAAATCAAACTGAGAAAATTCCGCAACAGGATACTTGTTTGACAGGAAGAGTCAGTTCTCTGGAGGAAAAAAAAAAAAACAGGTATTCTGATGGGCTACAGGTATTCTGAACACACATGAAGCATATGGGACTGCACAGCTAGAAAGACTGTTGGACACCTTTCTTATACTCTTGCTTTTGGACATCCGGCTAGGGATGATGCAAAGACTACGGCCAGTCACAGACTTCTGCATGGCAAAAAAGAGCCAAGAATCAGTAGTGCAACACTGACTACGAAGGACATCTACTACTGCCTAGCCCAGATGGGAATCACCCCAGTGATCTTGGGAAATTCCTTTTGAATCTTTAGAAGTACACTGGATATCAATGTAAAGAGTGGAAACGCATACAGGAACATCCCTGTCCAAGGAAAAGAAAAGGCAAAGTCTTCCAAGGCCTCTTTGCACAAAGTTCTGGACCAGAATCTTGTCAGCTGATTGTTCTGAGAGGAGGCAAATAGATCTACTCCCCACAGATAACAGCCTAATCTTGGAAGACCCTCTCCCATCTAGTTTCCATTTGTGATGGCCTGTCCCTGTTTAGCTCAGCTTGCCTGAAACACAATTTTGCTCGGACAGAATGTAAGATGGCTGCAGCGTGGGATTGTGCTGTGATGCTATATCCCAAGCTATCATGGCTAGTCTGCAAAGGGTGCAAGACCAGGTACCCCCCTTGCTTGTTAAAGTTACACCACTGGTATTATCTGTTACTTGAAGAGGTCCAAGGGACCAAAGATTATTCAGAGACTTACAACCTTAAGTCAGGGCAAGCACCTCTCATATTTATGAGCTTGCATCTGTCCTTGATGTTCTACACATCTTGTATTTTTATCCCTCCTGAAACTGCTTCCCAAGCAAAGTCCAAGGCATCTGTGATGACTGACTGCTTTGAACAGTCAGGGAGAAGGGGGAGACAGGGGATTAACAGCAATTTGCTAGATCCTAGTAATTTCTTTTTTTGGCAATCCCCAGCACTGGGATTTGAAAAGACAAAAGATGTTGGTGCTGAGACCAGACAGACTTCAAATACCACTGCATCTTTCAAGTGGAGTCTTGTCAGGGATATCAAAAGATCAAAAATCCTGAAGTATTCCCTCACAGTGACCCAAGTCAGACTGGAAAACATTAAAAACAGATCTAAATATAGATTTTTTTTTTCATTTGGATTAAAAGCTCTTTAAAATGCAGTGTCTAGCTGACACCCAAGAACACAATACTATGTTAAGTAGAACAATTTTGAATGTTCTCTTGAAATCCCGGCTTGTGTAAGAGCTCTCGTACCCAAGTGAAAGATTCCTGAAACTGAGAAAGACTGCAAAAATAAGCATGTCATCCAAGTACTGAAAAACGTAGATACCCTACAGCCTGCAATGAGTTATAACAGGAGCTAGACACATTATGAACACTTTTGGAGCAGTGGATATTCCAAAGAGTATGGCAAAGAAAGTACAGTTATGTTACACTTAACTGCAGACGCTCAAGTAGATCAATGTTGCATTATTGAGTTTTGAGTCTTCCTGCCATGCAGAAGCCTGCAACTGACCTGATTTTCAGTCTCTCTGCATCATCCCTAGTAGACATACAGACCGACATTCGGACATTGGGGTGAAAGATGAGTATGCATCACTGCTATCTTCAGATCTTTATAAGCCAAGTTAAGCAGTCTTATCCCTGAGGGCAACAGAACTTTCCCAGTTATCAAAGTTTTAAAGAGAAATAAATGATTTTTAACCAAGTACAAGCTGCACAGTGAAGGGAACATGGGTAAGAGATACCCAGACAGAAAATCTCTCAGGTATGGGGTGAGGCCAGAAGCTAGAGTAGTGAGAGGGTGGGTGTTTATATTGCAATATTAATCTACTCTATCATCTACAATTATGGAAAGTAACAACCATACTATGCTCTTCATAGAACAGGTTGCAGTACTGATTCTTGGGAGTTACAAAAGTTAGGGAGTAAGCTGTCTGGTTGGCCCTGGGAAAGCAGGCTCTGTATGACAGCAATAGTAAATCCTGCCCTAGCACTGGAGGCATCGCCTAAATGGTAGTACTTGGTAAAGGTGCAGACAGAGGTCCATTTGGCAGCTTCCAAAACGGCCTGTGTGTGTGTGGGGGGGGGACACCTTAAAAGCAGTGGTGGCTACTCTGTCTCATGGAGTGAGCCCTGACGGTGTGGTAGTGGCTTACTATGATCAGTATAACAAAGTAATGCAACTGGCTAATTTTGAGATAGTCTGTTTGGAGACAGGTCTACCTTATTTCCCTTCTGTGAAGGCCACTACCAGTTCCCCTATTTGGGAGTTTTGTTCCGTTAAGGTAATACACAATTTTTCTGTGCACAGCCAGTGAATATAGGATTTGTTTAAACTTTCTTTTTGCAATTTTGGATGGAACACTGCCAGGTGAAAAGCTCGATTCAAGAAGAGTTCTGATACTACCTTGGGCACAAAAGATGGTTAGTTCTAAGGGTTTTCCTGTCCCTGTGGAAAACAAAGAAAGATTCTTTGCACATCAGGTCTTGTACTTAAAAGAATCACCTGGCTGAAGTGACAGCTATCAGCACAGTGGTCTTCCATGTGAGAATCGTTAAAGGAGCAGAAACTGAAAAGGTGGAAAGGTACCAACACTAACTTTCCTAGTACACAGTTTCAGTCCCAAGAGAACCGGGCTTCTCCTGGGAGGTCTTAGATGAAAAAAAAAACAAGACCGTTTTAGGTGGGGGTGAGAATAGAGAAGAAAGGGAGGCAGACAGATGGCAGAAGCATGCACCTTGATACTGGAATATGAAGGACATTATGAAATAACCCACAAAGATATTCTAACACTAGATTTATGTCTGCATGATTAGGCATGCTACTTCCGGTCTGGCACCAAGACAAAAACCTTTGCATTTTGTTGATTTCTGGTAGTTGGTTCTCTTGACTCTCTCAAGATAAATAGCACTTCAATACAGTAGTTTGGATTTTTGGGGTTAGAATTCAAACTTTCAAGCTGTTATGAGTGTGGTCAGGTGAAGATGAATAATAGACACCTTTAGTTGTGTGAAGAGATGCATTACCAGTGGAAGAATGTAGCATCTCCCCTCAGTGAGTCACCAAGAGGGAGAATCCTTGCTGCCTTGGCCAGAAGGAAAAGTACAGTTTTGTACCTACCATAAATGCAGATGTTAGAGTGTACACCCTGCTGCAGTCATCACACTTGGGTTATCCTGTCGTCAGGCGGTCCCGCAGTCGGCCAGAATTCCAAAGTCTTGGTCCGGCGTCTGTTGCTGTCGCTTCTTCCCTGACGTCAGTGCGCCAGGGGTATATGTAATGCATCCAACGCCATTTTCTTTAGTTTTTCTTGCCACAGATGTCAGGTGCCCCCAAAAAGGTGGCCAGTAATTAGTACCAAATTCAGTAATTTTTGCACAAACACAAAATCCCTCCAGCTATAAGCAAATACATCAGGAAGGTATTGTACAGATTTAGCCAGTTAGATCAGAGGGGATGGAGGGAGGGTAACCTGGACTGCAGCAGGGTGTACACACGAACATCTACATTTATAGTAGGTACAAAACTGTACTATGTTCGTCGTGTTACCCTGCTGCGATCATCACTTGGGTAGAATCCCAAAGCTAAGGATGGGTGGAGAAGTTAGAGGAGGCTAGAAGTCCCTGCAGAACTGCAGTGGCGAAGCCAGCTCTAGTCTTAGAGTAAGTGGTAAGTGATAGTGTTTGGTAAAGGTGTGTACTGAACTCCAGGTTGCAGCTTCCAGAATGTCCTTGGCTGGAACCCCCCTGAGGAAGGCTGTAGATGTAGCTGTTGCCCTGGTAGAGTGGGGCCTAATGGTAGCAGGAACTGGTTTTCCATGATGGGTATGGCAAAAACGAATGCAATGTCCTATACATTTGGAAATGGTTTGTTTTGATATAGCCTTCCCTTGTGAAGCTGTAGCATAGGATACAAGGAGCTGGTCAGATTTTCTGAAAATCTTAGTTTTATCCTAGTAGCAAAGTTGTCTGTGAATGTCCAAGGAATGCAGGAGTCTTTCTCCTTTGTTCTGTGGATTTGGGAAGAAGGTGGGTAAGTGGATGGTTTGATTTAAAGCCACACTGGAAACCACCTTAGGCATGAAGGAAGGATTAGTTTGTAGAGAAAGTCTGTCTTGATGGAAAATGAGGAAAGGTTCCACTGCCATTAGTGCCTGTAGCTCTGAGACTCTTCTACTTGAAGTTATTGCTAGCAGCAGGGCAGTCTTCCATGACAGAAACTGTATATCTGCAGAGAAAGCTGGTTCAAATGGAGGTAGTGTAAGTTTTTCCAGAACAAAATTGAGGTCCCATGTTGGTGTAGGTGCTCTCCTGGGGGCCCTAATGTTTTTTGCCCCTCTGAGGAACTGCCTTAGAAGTGGATGGGAAAATAAGGGTGGATCCGTGTTGTAGTGGGCTGAAATAGCTGATGCATGGATTTTAATGGAAGAAAAAGAAAGTCCTTTGTGCAACATCTCAGTTAAGTACTGTAGAATCTGAGGCATGTGAGGCTGAAGTGCGTTTTGGCCTTTAGCTTGGTTCCAGGCGCAAAACCTTTTCCATTTATCCAAATAGGCCTTTCTGGTGCTGGGCCTCCTAGCTTCCAGAACATCCATAACTGCTTGGGAAAGAGGAAAGTACAGTTTTGTAACTACCATAAATGTAGATGTTAGAGTGCTAATACAGCTGCAGTCATAACAGATGGGTTTTCCTGCCGTCAGGCGGGTCCTCGGTCGGCCGAATTCCAAAGTCTAGGTCTGGCGTTGGATGTAGTAGCTTCTTCCCTGACGTCAGTGTGACAGGGGTATAAAAGAACCAGCCGACGCCATTTTCTTCAGTTTTTCTTGCTGCGTGGTGCCCAAAGCAGAAGCAGTTTGCAAGTGCCGGTCGGCCAGCTCCTGAAATTACGAACATTTTTCAACCGAAGACTTCTTGAAAGCTAAGTACCCCGTTGGGGAAACTTTTCTTGCCTCAGATGTCAGGTGCCCCCAGAAGGGAGGCAATACATAAATATATGTAAAAATGCAATGCAATATAATCAAAAAACAGTAGTTGCAAGCAAATACACCATAAAAGAATACCCCAATCAGGTTGTACGAGGAGGTGTTAGCCATTAGGCCTGTCCCAAGAGGGGAAGGAGGGAGGGAAACCTGGACTGCAGTTGTATTAGCACTCTAACATCTACATTTATGGTAGGTACAAAAAGTACAGTTTTGTACCTACCGTAAATGTAGATGTCCAATAGGTATGCATCTGCGTCACATATGGGTTTGTCCTGCCTCAGGCAGCCCTTCGGTCTGCCGGATTCCAAAGTCTGGGTCCGGCGTCGGCTGATGTCACCCTTTCCCCGACGTCAGAGCGCCTGGGGTATAAAAGCGTCAGCCGACACCATCTTCCTCAGTGTTTCTTGCCCCAGATGCCAGGTAAAGGAAGGCTAAATTTGGAGAAATGCAATAAATTCCAAACATGCACAGAAATATATATACACATGTATATATATATATATATATATATATATATATATATATATATATATATATATGTATCTATATATATTAAACAAATACACCATAATAGACAACCCCAGCTAGCTATGAGAGGGAAAATAACCCAATAAATACCAAAGAGGGGAAGGAGGGAGGGTAAACCTGACTGCAGATGCATACCTATCGGACATCTACATTTATGGTAGGTACAAAACTGTACTATGTCCTTCAAGGATGCATCTGTAGTCATCACATATGGGTAGAATACCATAGCCAATCTGGGGGTGGAGGATCTATGTAAAGGATGGTGTAGCTAAAATGCCCTGCAGGACTGCCGTAGCAAAGCCTGCTCTGGATCTGGAATACAAAGGTAAATTGTAATGCTTGGAAAATGTATGCACTTAGCTCCATGTAGCAGCTTCTAAAATGTCCTTGGTAACCACCACTCTTAAGAAGGATGTGGAGGTGGCTGTGGCTCTGGTGGAATGAGGTCTAATGTTAGCTGGCACAGTTTTTCCATGAAAGGAACAAAAACAAATGCAATTCCCTATCCATTTTGAAATTGTCTGTTTGGAAATTGCTTTTCCTTGTGTTCCAGCAGCATATGCTACCAACAGCTGGTCAGTTTTTCTGTAGCTTTTAGTTCTGTCCAAGTAGTAGCGCAACTGTCTGTGTATGTCCAGGGTGTGCAGAAGTTTCTCCCCCTTGTTTTGTGGATTTGGAAAGAAGGTAGGCAGGTGAATAGCTTGGTTTAATGAGACCCTGGATACCACCTTTGGCATAAATGAAGGATTGGTTCTCAATGAAACTCTGTCCTGATGAAAAATAAGAAATGGCTGTACTGCCATGAGGGCCTGTAACTCATACTCTTCTTGCTGAGGTTATGGCCAGAAGGAAGGCGGTCTTCCAAGACAGGAACTGTAGTTCTGCAGATGCTGCTGGTTCAAAGGGAGGCAGAGTTAGCTTTTCCAACACGAAGTTAAGGTCCCAAGTAGGCACTGGAGGTTTCCTTGGAGGATTGATGTTTTTAATTCCTCTTAGAAACTGTCTTAGGAGAGGATGAGAAAAGACAGGTGGATCAGTATTGCACTCTGCTGAAATTGCTGAAGCATGAATTTTAATGGAAAAGTAAGACAGGCCATTGTGGAGCATTTCTGCCAAGTATTCCAGGATATGTGCCATGTTCATCACTGTCGCATCTAGGCCCTTTGTGGTGCTCCAAGTGTGAAATCTTTTCCATTTTGCTGAATATGCCTTTCTTGTGGAAGGCCGGCGAGCTTCCATGATGATATCCTTCACTCTCTTGGACAGCTTTTCCTGAGGAGGAATCAAGGTATTTTCCAGGCTGTTAGTTGCAAGGTTTTCAGGTTGGAATGCAGAGTTTTGTAATTGTGCTGTGTCAGGAGAAGTGGCCATTGAGGAAGAGGCCATAGTTTCGTGCGTGACATGCTCTTTAACAGTGGGTACCAGTGCTGTCTTGGCCAGTCCGGAGCTATCAGAATCACTTTTGGCTGCTCTGTCCTGATCTTCAGTAAGACCTTGGTCATTAATAGAAGAGGTGGAAATGCATACACTGTTAGAGTTCTCCAGCTGAAAGATAGGGCGTCCACTTTCCATGCTTGTGGGTGGTATGTCCTTGAGCAGAATTTCTTCAGCTGATGATTGTGGGGGGAGGCAAAAAGATCTATGTCTGGCCTTTCCCATGATTGTGTTATCTGTAGGAAGATGTCTGGGTGCAGCATCCATTCGTGCATCCATGATATTTCTGCTTAAGCTGTCCGCCAGTATATTGTCTTTTCCTGGCACAAACTGGGATTGCAGCTCTATATTGAGTTTCAAGGAAAGTTCCCATAGATTCATTGCCAGTCTGCAAAGAGGGTAGGAATGGGTGCCTCCTTGCTCAAGTACCACATAACTGTGGTGTTGTCTGACCTTATTAGCAGGTGGCCTTGATGGAGAAAGAGTTTGAAGGCCTCGATTGCATGTATCACTGCCAGCATTTCCTTTTGGTTTATGTGCATGCGTAGCTCCTTTTGTGACCATAGTCCTTGAATACATTTGCCCTCCATGTGTGCTCCCCAACCGTGGTCTAAAGCGTCCGTTGTAATGGTTTGGCTGGCTATTGGCTTGCTGAAGGGCAGACCCCTGTTTGACTGGCTTGCTTGAGCCCACCACAGAAATTCCTTTTGGAGGCATGGAATGAGTGGGATCAAAGTTTCTAAGCTGTGACTGTGCTGAGTCCATAAACTCCTTAGGTACCATTGTAGTTTCCTCATATGCAGCCTTGCTTGTGGAATCAGAAGAATGCAAGATGCCATGTAACCCAGGGCCTGCAGGATTTTCCTTGCAGTCAGCTGAGTTTGTCTTGTCAGATTCTTGAAGTAATCCGGTAGTTGTCTTTGTTTTTCTTCTGTGAGAAAAGCCATTTGGGTGGTTGTGTCTAGATCCGCACCCAGAAAAGTTATTCTTTGGGATGGAACAAGTCTTGATTTGTGAATGTTGACAGTATATCCCAAGGCCTGCAGTAGGTGGATGGCATAATTCAAGTCCTTTACCAAAGTTTGTTGGCTGTCCGCTTGTATAAGGCAGTCGTCCAGATATGGGTATATTTGAATCCCCTGAAGTCTGCAGTGTGCAATTACTGATGCCAGGCATTTCGTGAATACTCTGGGCGCAGTAGACAAGCCAAAGGGCAATGCTGAGAATTGACAATGCTCTGAACCTGCAAGAAATCTGAGGTGTCTTCTGCAACTCTGTCTGATAGGGACATGCAGGTATGCCTCCTTGAGGTCTAGAGTCACCAGCCAAGACCCCTTGCCCAGCATGGGAAGGAGTTGCTGTAGAGTCAGCATTTTGAATTTTGGCACAATGAGATAAGTATTCAGTGCGGACAAGTCGAGAATAGGCCTCCATTGATTTTCTTTTCTTGGAACAAGGAATAGTCTGGAATAAAATCCTTGGCCTTGTTCTGAAAGAGGAACCTTTTCTATAGCTTTCATTTGCATTAAGTTGGAGATTTGTTTCAGAGCCTCTGCCCTTTGATTTGGTGGCAGGTCTGGCATGCCTTTTCTTTTTGGCAATGTGTGAAAATGGAACCTGTATCCTTTGTCTATGATTTGCAGTGTCCATTTGTCTCTTGTAATACTGTGCCAATTTTCTGAGAATAAAGAAAGCTTTCCGCCCAAAGGTGCTTCTAATTGAGCCCTGGTTGGCGGAGCCAAAGCAAAGTCATTGAGTCTGTCCTTGTGCAGCAGTTGTAGGTCCTGCACTACCTCTCTGGTTGGGAGGCTGCCACTTACGTCCTCTGTAGGAGCCTCTAGCTTGCCCTCTACCTCTGGCACACCTGTTCTTGCCTCTCTGAAATGTGTGTGTCCGGAAAGGACCAATTCTTGGTAGGCCAATTTCTGCTGAATCTTGGTGGTTGGACTTGTAGAAAATCTGACTGTTTGTACAGATTTTGCCTTTTCCTCAAATTTCTTTAAGACATCCTGAGCAGAGGAGCCAAATAACTTTTGCTTTTCCAGTGGAGCATCCAGAAGCTTAGCTTTAACATTGTCTGGCAGAGATTGTTCCTTCAGCCAGGCATGCCTACGTATGACTGCACCTGTCATAGCTGACCTACATGAAGCTTCCAATGCATCATAACCACACTGCAAGAAATGGTTGCTAACCTGCTGGGAGTTATGTACCAGATCCTGAAGTGATTTGCAATCTAGGGGTTCAGGTGAAGACGGTTTCTTATGCAATTCATCTAACAAATGCTCTTGGTACTGTATCATATGAAATTGACAATTTAATGCCCTCATAGAAAGAGTAGCAGAAGTATACACTTTTTTACCCCATCTCTCTAAAGCCCTGGACTCCCTTTCGGAGGGGAGTGGATTTTTAGTAGTGGCAGCTGTAACCCCTTTAGGGCCCTGGGAAATAGTTTCTCGATCAGCAGAGTGGGCCTTGAAAAGAGAGTCCGGGACCCTGTAGTACCTATCGGGTTTGACAGGGGCCAGAGGAAGAGTGTCAGGGGTTATGCTAGACTCAGAGTACACATCATCAATGACATTCAAAACAGGAGGAATAGCCAAAGGTCTATGCTGAGGTAAATGCAGAAAAGTTCTTAATCTTTTCCTGGAATCAGAGAATTCCTGGCCCTGCCATTTGAAATGCTCTCTCATAGTGTGAAGGGTCTCCCCGAAGGATAGTTCTTCAGGAGGGAGGCGAGGATAGATTCCTCTGCATCAGAATCCTCAGAGGTCAAAAAGCCTCCTCCTGGTAGTCCGAGAGAGCAGAGCCATCAGAGGCCTCCTCTGAGGAGTGGGGATCAGAGGGCTCAACCCTGGGCCTTTTGTTTTGTCTAGAGGAGGTTGAGAGCCCCTGTCCGGATGGGGCTGAGAGCCCCTAATTAAGGAAATAAGGTCCTCTGCTAAGGCTAGAATCTGTGAACTAGAAGTGGGTCCCTGAGGAATAACCCTGGGAGGCATAGTTTTAGTGTGTTTAGCAGCTTTAGCCCTGGTGAATGCCTTTATGGACATGGATGCAGGAGGCCTGGCTGCTCCACGTGCTGGAGTAGTTTTGTCTAAAGGAATGGTGTCGGAAGTTTCCAAAACACCAGTTTCAGAAGGAAATTCAATAACCGACTCAGCAGGGGCCTCAGGGGCAGAGGTTGTCGGTAGAGCGGTTTCGGGGGTCGGAAGTACTAAGGACTCTGTTTCAGCTGAGACAGAGACACTCGTGGTAGGCCTGGCCGTGGTTTCAGCCAAAACCGCGGCCCGCGTGTTGGTCCTTGTCCTTCCGTTTCTTTGTCAAATGTGAAGTCGGAGTCTCCGACGGCATATCGTATGAGAAACTGGCCCCAAAAAATTCCTCTGCAAACTCCTCCCGACGTCTAAGAGTGCGTCGGTTGAAGGAAGCACAGGCTGAACAGGCCGAGACGTCGTGGTCTGGGCCTAGGCAGGGGAGGCAGTAAGAGTGCAAATCCTTATGAGGTATTTGTTTCCCACAAGTTAAGCAATTATTAACTTTATCTGACATCGGCTGAGGCAAGAAAAGAGTCCCCAACGGGGTACTTAGCTTTTGAAGTCTTCGGTAGCTGAAATACAGGAGCTGGCCGACCGGCACTTGCGAACTGCTTCGGGCACCACGCGGCAAGAAGACGGAGGAAGATGGCGTCGGATGACGCTTTTATACCCCAGGCGCTCTGACGTCGGGGAAAGGGCGACATCAGCAGACGCCGGACCCAGACTTTGGAATCCGGCCGACCGAAGGGCTGCCTGAGGCAGGACAACCCATATGTGATGACTGCAGATGCATTCTAGAAGGACATCTGTACTATGTTCATCGTGCATACAGCTGCAGTCATAACAGATGGGAAGAATCCCAAAGCTAAAAAAGGGGTGGGTAGGCACTAGGTGGAACTAGGAGGAGCCAGGATGCTCTGCAAGACTGCAGTGGCAAAGCCTGCTCTAGATTTGGAGTATAATGGTAGGTGATAGTGCTTGGAGAAAGTAAGTACAGAACTCCAAGTGGCAGTTTCCAAAATATCCTTGGTAGGAACCCCCCTGATGACTGCAGATGCATACCTATCGGACATCTACATTTATGGTAGGTACAAAACTGTACTATGTCCTTCAAGGATGCATCTGCAGTCATCACATATGGGTAGAGTACCATAGCCAATCAGGGGGTGGAGGAACTAAGAAAAGGATGGTGTAGCTAAAATACCCTGCAGGACAGCCGTAGCAAAGCCTGCTGTAGATCTGGAATATAAAGGTAAATTGTAATGCTTGGCAAATGTATGCACGGAGCTCCATGTGGCAGCTTCTAAAATGTCCTTGGTAGCCACCCCTCTTAAGAAGGCTGTGGAGGTGGCAGTGGCTCTCGTGGAATGAGGTCTAATGTTAGCTGGTACAGTCTTTCCATGAAAGGAGTAACAAAAGCGAATGCAATTTCCTATCCATTTTGAAATTGTCTGTTTGGAAATTGCTTTTCCTTGTGTACCAGCAGCATATGCTACCAAGAGCTGGTCAATTTTTCTGTAACCTTTAGTTCTGTCCAAGTAGTAGCGCAACTGTGTATGTCCAGGGTGTGCAGAAGTTTCTCCCCTTTTTGTGGATTTGGAAAGAAGGTAGGCAGGTGAATAAGCTTGGTTTAATGAAACCCTGGATACCACCTTTGGCATAAATGCAGGACTGATTCTCAATGTAACTCTGTCCTTATGAAAAATAATGAATGGCCGTACTGCCATCAGGGCCTGCAACTCCGAAACTCTTCTTGCTGAGGTTATGGCCAGAAGGAAGGCGGTCTTCCATGAAAGGTACTGTAGATCTGCAGATGCTGCTGGTTCAAATGGAGGCAGCGTTAGTTTTTCCAACACGAAGTTAAGGTCCCAAGCAGGTAGAGGTGGGTTTCCTTGGAGGTTTGATGGTTTTGATTCCTCTTAGAAACTGTCTTAGGAGAGGATGAGAGAAGACAGGTGGATCAGTATTGTACTCTGCTGAAATTGCTGAAGCATGAATTTTAATGGAAGAATAAGACAGACCACTGTGGAACATTTCTGCCAAATATTCCAGGATATGTGCCATGCTCATTACTGTCGCATCTAGGCCCTTTGCGGTGTTCCAAATGAGAAATCTTTTCCATTTTGCTGAATATGCCTTTCTTGTGGAAGGGCGGCGAGCTTCCATAATAATATCCTTCACTCTCTGGGATAGCTTATCCTGAGGAGGAGTCCAGGAATTCTCCAGGCTGTTAGTTGCAAGGTTTTCAGGTTGGAATGCAGAGTTTTGTAACTGTGCTGTGTCAGTAGAAGTGGCCATAGAGGAAGAGGCCATGGTTTCGTACGTGACATGCTCTTTAGCAGTGGGTACCAGTGCTGTCTTGGCTAGTCCGGAGCTATCAGAATCACTTTTGGCTGCTCTGTCCTGATCTTCAGTAACACCTTGGTCATTAATGGGAGAGGTGGAAATGCATACACTGTTAGATTTCTCCAGCTGAAAGAGAGGGTGTCCACTTTCCACACTTGTGGGTGGTATGTCCTTGAGCAGAATTTCTTCAGTTGATTGTGGGGGGAGGCAAATAGATCTATGTCCGGCCTCCCCCAAGATTGTGTTATCTGTAGAAAGATGTCTGGGTGCAGCATCCATTCGTGCGCATCCATGATATTTCTGCTTAAGCTGTCCGCCAGTGTATTGTCTTTCCCTGGCACAAACTGAGCTTGCAGCTGTAGATTGAGTTTCAAGGAAAGATCCCATATTTTCATTGCCAGTCTGCAAAGAGGGTAGGAATGGGTGCCTCCTTGCTTGTTTATGTACCACATAACTGTGGTGTTGTCTGTCCTTATCAGTAGGTGGCCTTGATGCAGAAAGAGTTTGAAGGCCTCGATTGCATGTATCACTGCTAGCATTTCTTTTTGATTTATGTGCACGTGTAGCTCCTTTTGTGACCACTGTCCTTGGATACCTCTGCCCTCCATGTGTGCTCCCCAACCTAGGTCTGAAGCGTCCGTTGTAATGGTTTGGGAGGTTTTTGGCTTTGTGAAGGGCAACCCCCTGTTGGACTGGTTGGCCTGAGCCCACCACAGAAATTCCTTTTGAAGGCATGGAATGAGTGGGATCAAAGTTTCTAAACTATGACTGTGCTGAGTCCATAAACTCCTTAGGTACCACTGTAGCTTTCTCATATGTAGCCTTGCTTGTGGGATCAAAAGAATACAGGATGCCATGTAACCCAGGGCCTGCAGGATTTTCCTTGCAGTCAGCTGAGTTTGTCTTGTCAGATTCTTGAAGTAATCCGGTAGTTGTCTTTGTTTTTCTTCTGTGAGATAAGCCATTTGGGTGGTTGTGTCTAGATCCGCACCCAGAAAGGTTATTCTTTGGGATGGAACAAGTCTTGATTTGTGCATGCTGACTGTATATCCCAAGGCCTGCAGAAGGTTGATGGCATAATTCAAGTCCTTTACCAAAGTTTGTTGGCTGTCCGCTTGTATAAGGCAGTCGTCCAGATATGGGTATATTTGAATCCCCTGAAGTCTGCAGTGTGCAATTACTGATGCCAGGCATTTCGTGAATACTCTGGGCGCAGTAGATAAGCCAAAGGGCAATGCTGAGAATTGATAATGCTCTGACCCTGCAAGAAATCTGAGGTGTCTTCTGCAACTTTGTCTGATAGGGACATGCAGGTATGCCTCCTTGAGGTCTAGAGTCACCAGCCAAGACCCCTTGCCCAGCATGGGAAGGAGTTGCTGTAGAGTCAGCATTTTGAATTTTGGCACAATAAGATAAGTATTCAGTGCGGACAAGTCGAGAATTGGTCTCCATTGATTTTCTTTTCTTGAAACAAGGAATAGTCTGGAATAAAATCCTTGGCCTTGTTCTGAAAGAGGAACTTTTTCTATAGCTTTCATTTGTAGTAATTTTAAGATTTGTTTCAAAGCCTCTGCCCTTTGATTTGGTGGCAGACCTGGCATGCCTTTTCTTTTTGGCAATGTGTGGAAATGGAACCTGTATCCGTTGTCTATTATTTGCAGTGTCCATTTGTCTCTTGTAATGCTGTGCCAATTTTTTGAGAATAAAGAAAGCTTTCCGCCTAAAGATGCTTCTAATTGAGGAGGTGGTCTGGGCCTAAGCAAGGGAGGCAGTAAGAGTGGAAATCCTTATGAGGTATTTGTTTCCCACAAGTTAAACAATTATTAACTTTATCTGACATCGGCTGAGGCAAGAAAGAGTCCCCAACGGGGTACTTAGCTTTTGAAGTCTTCGGTTAGCTGAATTACAGGAGCTGGCCGACCGGCACTTGCAAACTGCTTCTGCTTCGGGCACCACGCGGCAAGAAAGACTGGGGAAGATGGCGGCTGGCTTTTATACCCCAGACGCTCTGACGTCGGGGAAGGGGCGACATCAGCCGACACCGGACCCAGACTTTGGAATCCGGCCAACCGAAGGGCTGCCTGAGGCAGGACAACCCATATGTGATGACTGCAGATGCATCCTTGAAGGACATCTCCAAGTGGCAGCTTCCAAAATATCCTTGGTAGGAACCCCCCTGAGGAAAGCTGCAGAGGTAGCTGTGGCCCTTGTGGAGTGAGATCTGATGCCTGCAGGTACAGATTTACCATGAAAAGAGTAACAAAAGCGTATGCAGTGGGCTATCCATTTGAGATTCTGTTTGGAAATAGGCTTCCCTTGAGCTCCTGTAGCATAGGACACAGAGTTGCTCTGACTTTCTGAAAGGCTTTGTTCTGTCCAAATAACGTAGCTGTCTGTGAATGTCCGAGGAATGTAGTAGTCTCTCCCCTTTGTTTTGAGGATTAGGGTAAAAGGTAGGTAAAGTTGATAGCCTGATTCAAGGCTACCCTGGATACTACCTTTGGCATAAAGGAAGGATTGGTTCGTAAGGAAACTCTGTCCTGATGGAAAATGATGAAAGGCTGCACAGCCATGAGGGCTTGTAGTTCCGAAATCCTGCGAACTGAGGCGATAGCCAGCAGGAAGGCTGTTTTCCAGGACAAATATTGCAGTTCTGTTGAAGCAGCTGGCTCAAAAGGAGGCAAGGTCAGTTTTTCTAGAATGAAATTGAGGTCCCAAGCAGGTACTGGTAGTTTCCTTGGGGGTTTTATATTCTTAGCCCCTCTGAGGCACTGTCTTAAGAGGGGGTGAGAGAATAAAGGAGGATCAGTGTTGTATTCTGCAGAAATGGCTGAGGCATGGATTTTGATGGAGAATGAAAGTCCACTGCTTAGCATCTCAGCTAGGTACTGTAATATTTGAGGTAAATTCAGTATTCCAGGATTCTGGCCCTTTTTCTCATTCCAGGCACAAAACAGTTTCCATTTTGCGGAGTAGGCTTTTCTAGAAGGTCTTCTGGCCTCCAAAATGACATCCTGCACCTCCTTGGAGAGTAGGGTCTGTTGCGATTTTAAGGAATCTTCCATGCGACTAGACTGAGTGTTTTCAGCTGACTGAAGAGTTTTGTAGTTGTGCTGAGTCAGTAGAAGAGGCAGAGGCAGGATCCAAGGTGGGGAATGTGTTAGGCTCCTCAGGAGTGGGTACCAGTGTTGTCTTGGCCAGTCTGGAGCAATGAGAATCATCTTTGGTCTGTCTGAGGTGGAAAGGCATAAACTGTCATTGTTGTCCAACTGAAAGAGTGCGTCCACTTTCCAGGCCTGTGGATGAAAGGTCCTGGAGCAGAATTTTGCCAATTGGTGATTTCTGTGGGAGGCAGAGAGATCTATGTCTGGCCTTCCCCATGCTTGAATTATCTTTGTAAAAACTTGAGGATGCAACTTCTATTCGTGTGGATCTGTCATATTTCTGCTCAGGTTGTCTGCCAGTGTGTTTTCCTTGCCTGGCAAGTACTGTGCTTGAAGCTCTATTTGTAATTCCAGAGCCATGTTCCAAAGAGACATGGCTAGACTGCATAGGGGGTATGAATGGGTTCCTCCCTGTTTATGTACCACATTACTGTGGTGTTGTCTGCCCTTATCAATAGCTGGCCTGGATGCAGTAGGTCTTTGAAAGCTATAATAGCATTTATTACTGCTAACATTTCCTTTTGATTGATGTGTAGGCGCTTTTCTTTTTGGGACCATTTGCCCTGAATGCACCGATCTGTCATGTGCGCCCCCCAGGCATAGTCCGAGGCGCCTGTTGTGCTGACTTGATTTGCTTGAGGCTTGCAGAATGGGAGACCTGTGTTTCTTTGGCATGCTTGAGCCCACCACAGAAATTCCTTTTGAAGACATGGAATCAGTGGTATTATTGTTTCCAAACTGTGGCTGTATTGAGACCATAGATTTTTTAGGTACCATTGAAGTTTCCTCATATGCAGCTTTGCACATGGGATTAGTAGGATGCAAGATGCCATGAATCCCAGAGCCTGCAGGATTTTCCTTGCAGTCAGCCTGCTGAAAGTTGCCAGTTTTCTGAAGTATTGAGTTAGTTGCCCTTGTTCTCTGGCGTGAGGTAGGCCATCTGAGTGTTGGAATCCAAGCTGGCACCCAGGAAAATTATTGTTTGAGAGAGTTTTAGCCTTGATTTATTTTTGTTGACCGTGTATCCCAGAGAATTCAACAACATTATTACAGACGCCAGATGTTTCATATGTGCTTGCTGTCTGCTTGGATCAGGCAGTTGTCCAAATATGGGTATATTTGTATCCCTTGAAGTCTGCAGTACGCAATTACTGATGCCAGGCATTTCGTGAACACACTGGGTGCAGTAGATAAGCCAAAGGGCAATGCAGAGAATTGATAATGTGTTGAACCTGCAAGAAAATCTGAGGTATCTTCTGCAATCTTGTCTGATTGGGACATGCAGGTATGCCTCCTTGAGGTCCAATGTTACCAGCCAAGACTCCTTGCCCAGCATAGGAAGAAGCTGCTGTAATGTGAGCATCTTGAATTTTGGCACAAGTAAAAATGTGTTTAGGATGGATAGGTCCAAAATAGGTCTCCAATCTTTGCCCTTCCTTGGTACCAGGAAGAGTCTGGAATAAAAACCTTGACCCTGTTCTTGTGCAGGTACCTCTTGAATAGCTTTCATGTCCATGAGATCTGAAATTTGTTTTTGTGCCTCTGCCCTTTGATTGTGTGGCAGGTTTGGCATGCCTCTCATTTTTGGAAGGGTGTGAAAGTGGAATCTGTAGCCTCTGTCTATAATGTCCAGGATCCATTTGTCTTTTGTGACCATATGCCAATTTTTCGAAAATGCCAGTTTTCCGCCTAAAGGTGCTGCCATTTGAGCCTTGCTTGGCATGCAAAGGGGAAAGCCATTGGTTCTGCTTTCTGAATGGCTGTGAACTATCCTCACCACCTCTGAGTAGGTGCTTGCCATTGTCTGCCTCTAAACGATCCTTGAGATTGCCCTCTACCCCTCGGGCGCCTGTATCTACCTCTTTGGGGTCTGTCCGTGGCTGGAAAGGACCAATTTTATGAAGGCCAATTTCTACTGAAACGTGGAGGTTGTACCTGTAGGAAATCTTTCCCTGTTTGCATTGATTTTGCCTTTTCCACTATTTTCTGTAATACCTCCTCAGCTTTAACACCAAACAATAAATCTTTTTGCAGAGGTGCATCTAGTAATTTAGCTATGACATGATCTGGTAAGGTTTGTTCTTTGAGCCAAGCATGTCTACGTATGACTGATCCTGTAACAGCAGCTCTACATGAGGCCTCTAAAGCATCAAAACCACATTGCAAGGTATGTTTACCCACTTGTTCTGCACTATGTAACAAATCCTGCAACTCCAAGTCTGGTTGTTCAGGTTGTGACATTTTGCTTTTCAACTGTGATAACATGAACTGTTGGTACTTTAACATATGGAACTGAGAGTTTAATGCCCTCATGGTTAAGGTGGCCGAGGTGTATACCTTTTTCCCCCACCTTTCTAAAGCTCTGGAATCTCTCTCTGAAGGTAATGGATTTTTAGCAGTGGAGGCCTTAATTCACTTAGGACCCTGTGAAATAGTTTCTGGGTCAGCAGCATGGCTTTTGTATAGGAATTGGTGTGAATCAGGAACCCGGTAATACCTGTCAGGCTTGACTGGAGCTGGAGGTAGAGAATCTGAGTTAAGGCAGGCCTCCGAATACACATCATCTAGTATGTCTAAGACAGGAGGTATAGCCAGAGGCCTGTGCTGAGGGAGCAAGAGGAAATCCCTAAGCCTTTTCTTGGAGTCTGAGTACTCTTGGCCTTCCCAGTGGAAGTGTTCCCTCAAGGTATGCAAGGTTTCCCCAAAGGAGTAATCCTCAGTGGGGGAGACAGAGGGAATGGACTCCTCTGCATCAGAATCTTCAAAAGGAGTATGAATGTTCCTGGTCTTCAGAATGTTCTGAAATAATGGAGGCCTGGTCCGAGGAAGGGGATTCTTCTTCCACTCTGGGCCTTTTGTCCGGGGGGGGGGGGGTTCGAGAACCCCTGATAAGAGTAATCAAATCCTCAGCCATTTTGAGCACCTGCTTTTTAGGCATGGGGCCTTGAGAGGGGCCCTGTGGAGCTTGCCTTTTAGTATGCATGGCTGCTTTAGACTTAGTGAAAGCCTTGATGGAAAAAGAAGAGGAAGGCCTGAAGGCACCTTGAGAGGTGGCAGGCCTGTCTGAACTCTGAGTTTCACCGCCAAGAGTGGCTTCGGTATCTGTAGTCGGGGTGTGGGCCGAAGAGCCTGCGACCTCGGGCACAGAAGACACCGCCAAAGAAGTGTCATCAGTAGTCAGGGGCTGCGTAGGCGCCTCGCTGAGAACCGGACAACCTGTAGTCGGCTTTGGCGTGGTGTCGGTAGAAGTCGCAGACCTCGTATGTCGGTCCTTATCTTTGCGTCTTTTACTCAAAACTGGAGTCGGAGTATCCGACGACATAATGTAATTAAATTTTTTGCCAAAATAGTGTTGGGCGAACTCTGCCCGACGCTTAATAGCAAGTCTGTTGAATGTAGCACAAAAACGACAGGCCGGGATGTCGTGGTCTGAGCCTAAGCAAGGAATGCAGAGGGAATGAAAATCCTTACGCGGTATTTGCTTCCCACATGAAATGCAATTATTAACTTTGTCTGACATCGGTCTGAGGCAAGAAAAGTTTCCCCAACGGGGTACTTAGCTTTTAAGAAGACTTCGGTTGAAAAATATTCGTAATCTCAGGAGCTGGCCAACCGGCACTTGCGAACTGCTTCTGCTTCGGGCACCGCGTGGCAAGAAAGACTGAAGAAAATGGCGTCGGCTGGTTCTTATACCCCTGTCGCACTGACGTCAGGGAAGAAGCGACAACGTCCGACACCGGACCTAGACTTTGGAATTCGGCCGACCGAGGACCCGCCTGACGGCAGGAAAACCCATCTGTTATGACTGCAGCTGTATGCACGATGAACATCTGGCTGGATGCTTAGGTGATTTGTCATGCAGCCAGATTTAAGGTTTTGAGCTGGCTGTGAAGAATCTGATTGTTTTGCTGTGTGAGCAAATGGGCAATTTGTGGTAAAATCCAAGGTGGGCCCTGGGCCATATTCCTCAATAGTGGGTACCAGTGCTGGCGTGGCCAGTCTGGGGCTATGAGTATCCATCATGGTCTCTCCTTTCTGACTTTCAGAAGCACTTTTGTGAGGAGAGGCAATGGAGGGAAGGCATATACAGTCAGGTTTTTCCAACTGAATGAGAGTGCATCCACTTTCCAAGCTTGATGGTGAAGTGTGCTTGTACAAAATTTTGTTAGTTGATAGTTTTGAGGACTGGCAAACAGGTCTATGTCTGGAAGGCCCCATTTTTGAGTTATCATTGCAAATACTTGTGGATCCAGTTTCCACTCGTGGGGATCCATGATGTTTCTGCTGAGGTCTGCCAATGTGTTCTTTTTTCCTGGCAGGAACTGAGCTTATAACTGAACTTGATAAGCCAGAGCTGTGTTCCACAAGGTCACTGCTTGCCTGCATAGAGGGTAGGAGTGTGTACCTCCTTGTTTGTTTATGTACCACATTACTGTGGTGTTGTCCGTCCTTATTGTAAGTTGTCCTGGATGTAATAGATTCTTGAAGGCTGTCAGAGCATTCTGTACAGCTAGCATCTCTTTTTGATTGATGTGTAGATTCCTTTGATCTGCAGTCCATATGCCTTGAACGCACTGTCCTGCCATGTGTGCCCCCCAGGCGTAGTCTGATGCATCTGTTGTCATAGTTTGCCTGGCTGGGGGCAAGGTGAAAGGCTGACCCTTGTTGAGGTGACATGCCTGTGATCACCATAGAAACTCCTGTTGTAGGCAGGGAATGAGAGATATTGTGTCCAAGCTGTGGCTGTGTTGAGACCATACGCTTTTTAGGCACCACTGTAATTTCCTCAAATGCAGCTTTGCAAATGGTATTAGTAGTATGCAAGATGCCATGAAGCCCAAGGCCTGCAGAATTTTTCTTGCAGGTAGCTGGGTCTTTGTTGCCATTGTTTTGAAATATTGAGTCAGTTGTAGTTGTTTGTCTGGCGTCAGATAAGCCTTCTGGGCCGTTGTATTCAAGCTGGCACCCAGGAATGTCATATTTTGTGAGGGTACTAGCTTTGATTTCTTTTCGTTTACTGTGTACCCAAGACAACTTAGAAGATGTTTTACAAAAGCCAGATGTTCTAAGAGGGTGTCCTTGCTTTCTGCTTGGATGAGGCAGTCGTCCAGGTATAGGTATATTTGAATTCCTCTTTGCCTGCAGTATGCAATTACTGGTGCCAGGCATTTTCTGAAGACCCTGAGGCGCAGGAGATAAGCCAAAGGGCAGTGCAGAGAATTGGTAATGGGTTGAACCTGCAATGAAACGGAGGTATCTTCTGCAACTTTGTCTGATAGGGACATGCAGGTATGCCTCCTTGAGGTCCAACGTTAATAGCCATGCTTTCTTGCCCAACATGGGAAGAAGCTGCTGTAGTGTTAGCATCTTGAATTTGGGTACTTGTAAGAAGGTGTTTAGAATTGAAAGATCCAGAATTGATCTCCAGGCATTGTCCTTTCTGGGAACTAGAAAGAGTCTTGAGTAAAATCCTTGGCCTTGCTCTGGAGTAGGTACCAGTTGAATGGCTCTCATGTCCATGAGAGCTGTAATTTGTTTTTGTGCCTCTGCCCATTGATTTTGTGGCAGGTTTGGCATTCCTCTTTTCATTGGCAAGGTGTGAAAATGGAATCTGTATCCTCGTGAAATTATGTCTAGGACCCATTTGTCCTTTGTGACACTGTGCCAGTTGTCTGAAAAAAGTGCGAGTTTTCCTCCCAAGGGGGCTGCCAAGAGAGTGTTGCTTGGCCAGATGAGGTGCAAGTCATTGAGTTTGCCTTCTGGTAGTTTGGGACCTGTCTTCTCCTCCCTTCTGTGTTGCAGTGCCACATTGTCGAGGTTTGTACTGGGCTTGTGGTTGTCCTCTGCCTCTTGGACGTCTGTATTTACCCCTCTGTGGTCTGTCAGTAGCTGGAAAGGACCAATTTTTTGTTGGCCAATTTCTGCTGAAGCAAGGGGGCTGTACCTGTAGAAAATCTTTGACTGTCTGCATAGATTTTGTCTTATCCTCCATTTTCTAAGACTTCTTCTGCTTTAACTCCAAAAAGAACATCCTGCTGTAAGGGAGCATCTAGAAGCTTTGCTTTAACATGATCAGGCAGAGGTTGTTCCTGTAACCAAGCATGCCTACGTATAACAGACCCAGTGACAGCTGCTCTGCAGGAAGCTTCCAAAGAATCAAACCCACATTGTAAGGTATGTTTGCCCACCTGTTCAGTTGCATGCAACAGATCCTGCACTTTTCAATTCAGACTGTTGAGGGAGTGTGCTCATTTGTTGTTTTAACTGAGACATTAGAAATTGCTGATATTTTAGCAAGTTGGCAATTTAGTGCCCTCATAGCTAGAGTGGCTGAGGTGTAAACCTTTTCCCCCCACCTGTCTAGTGCTCTGGAGAACCTTTCAGAGGGTACATGATTTTTAGCCATAGAAGCTCTAGCCCCTTTGGAACCCTGGGAGATAGTCTCTGGATCAGCAACAGGGCTTTTATAAAGGAATTTGTGGGAATCAGGCACTCTATAGTATCTGTCAGGTTTTGTTGGAGCAGGAGGCAGAGAATCTGGGTTCAAACCGGATTCTAAGTAAACATCATCCACAATGTCTAACACTGGGGGGATGGCAAGTGGTCTGTGCTGGGGGAGTAAAAGAAACTCCCTGAGCCTTTTCTTAGAGTCAGAGTAGTCCTGACCTTCCCAGTGAAAATGTTCCCTCATAGTGTGTAAAGTTTCCCCAAAGGAGTAGTCTTCAGGAGGAGAAGCTGAGGGAATAGAATCCTCAGCATCAGAATCTTCATAAGGGGAGAAGGAGTAATCTTGGTCCTCAGAGGAGCCTGAGGAAATAGACACTTGTTCAGAGGAGGCATAATCTTCCACTTGTCTAGGCCTTTTGTCGGGTGGGGGTTGGCAACCCCTTTTTAATGAGATCAAATCTTCAGCCATTTTGAGCATCTGTTTCTTAGGCATGGGGCCTTTAACAGGAGACTGAAGTGCAGTCTTTTTAGGTTTAATAGGAGTCTTAGTCTTGGGATACATTTTTATGGTGAGCGTAGTCGGTCTGAAGACGCCTTCAGAAACCGAAGGTGTTTCTGCAGTACCGACATCTTTGTCAGCAGCATCGTCGGTAGGGGCTAAACAAAATGGCTGCGTCGGCCTAGTACTCTCCGCCAAAAGCTCCGAAGCGGCCTCGGGTTCCAGCTCTGCGGTAGTCAGGGGCTGCGTCGGAACCTCACTGAAGACTGGTGAACCGGAGACCGGACCAGCCGAGGCCTCTGAGTCTGGCTTGGGTCTAGGCTGCCTGTCCTTATCCTTGCGTTTTTTGTGCACACCGGTAGTTGGTTGCTCCGACGGCATAGTGTAGTTAAATTTTCTACCGTAGTGTTGTGCGAAATCAAAGCGTCTTTTTATAGTACGCTTATTAAACCTAGCACAAAAATGACAACCAGTGACGTCGTGGTCTGGGCCTAGGCAAGGTATGCAGTAAGAATGAAAATCCTTATGAGGTATTTGTTTCCCACAAGAAATACAATTGTTAACTTTTTCTGACATCTATCTGAGGCAAGAAAAGTTTCCCCAACTGGGTACTTAGCTTTATTGAAGACTTCGGATCTGAAATTCGACTTCGAAAATCTCAGGAGTCGGCAGACTGGCACTTGCAAACTGCTTCTGCTTCGGGCACCGCGCGGCAAAAAAGACTGGAGAAAATGGCGTCGGATGCATTACATACACCACTGGCGCACTGACGTCAGGGAAGAAGCGACAGCAACAGACTCCGGACCAAGACTTTGGAATTCCGGCCGACTGCAGGACCGCCTGACGACAGGATAACCCAAGTGTGATGACTGCAGCAGGGTAACACGATGAACATCAATACTTACCACTCTCTGTCCGTCTAACCTCACTTTAATCAGCACCATGGGGATCAGAGTTAACAAGGCATACACAGGAAGACGTTTGCCATTTTGAAGAAAGTGTCTAACCTCCATGTCCCTGTTTACTGGTTTCTTGAACAGAAACTTTGTAGTTATCTGTTCTGAAGATAGACAAAGAGGTATATGCCTGGGTATCCCCATTAATAAGTGAGGCCCTGGAAGATCTCTCTTCAGCATCACTTTTTGGGATCCAGAAGGTCCTTGATAAGGGAATTTGCTATGCTGTTCTGGCCCAGGATGTAGGATGATGTAAAAGCCAGTTTCAAACCTTGTGCCAAGAGCCAAAACTTTACTGTTGGACTACACAGGGGGTTAAGAATAAGTTCCCCTTACTTGCTGATGTACCACAGGACTGTGGTGTTTGCCTGTCCACATCTGCAGTGTTCCAGGGGACAGGCTGCTTTGAAAAGCTTTCATTATTAGAAACACTGTCAGCACTTTTCTGGTTTATATGAAGTTTCCTTTGCTCTGGGATCCAGATACCCTGCACCTTCATGTGTCCTAAATATGCTCTCCAAGCTATTTCGGAACTGTGTGGTGATGGTTTTGTTGGTCTCTGGTAAGACAGAGTTTTGATTCAAGGTTCTGTGTAATACTGTACTTCCATCACAGTAGAGAGTTTTCCAGGGGTTGAGTGTATTTAGGAACCTTGGAGTTTCCTCATGTGTAGTTTTGCAAAAGGAATTAGAATGCCATGTATCCCAAGGCCCTTGGGTATTTCCCTTGCAGAAATTGCCTTTTGTCAGAAAGCAAATCTTGTCTTGGAGTAGGAAGGCCTTTAGCTGTAATGAATCTATCAACACTCCCAGAAAACAAAATTCTTCTCTGAAGCTGAAGTTTGGACCAGTGGAGATTGAAGACAGGACTACTTTCTGAAAGCAATCCATGGTAACTCGCAAGGCTGTTATATGGATTTTTCCTGGATGAGCACTCCCCTAACATTCTGCAACCCCACTGCCACAAACTGTGCTCCTTTGCTCTAGGAACATGAAGATAGGAATAATTCAGATCTACTGAAATAACGTAGGCTCATAGAAAGATCATGGCTGGCAGCTTTTTGAAGGATTAACATTTTAAATTTGGGATTATGTAAGAATTTGTTTAACTCTGACAGCTCTTAAGATTCGTCTCCAGATGCCTTTCTTTCTTGGGACTAGAAAGACCCTGGAGTAGATGTAGGATGTTGACTGGGTTGCCACCTTCTAGACTGCATGGCTCTGCTCAGGGAGCCTTCCACTTATCTTGCCTAGGAGGCAGAGGCAAATGCTTAGGATAATTCCCACTATATCTAGGAGTGAAATAGTTTTTCTTCCAATTTCTTGAAAACTCTCTCTATCCAATGGGACATCCAGGAGTTCAGCCTTTACCTGGTCAGAATGGATGGGTTCTCAGCCAAGCATGTCCGTGAATAACAGAGCGAGTAGCAACTGCTCTGTATGGTGCATAGGTTCATAGGTAGGTACTAGGCTATTGGCCCAAGGGCCTATACAAGCCTAGCCAAAAAGGTACCCTGGCTTTCGCCGCCCAAGAAAATTATTTTGCTGTGCCCCTGTCAAGCAGAACCACAGAAGTGACCCCTGGGGTGAATTTTTACTACCCATCCAATCAAGATTTTTCTTGAAGAGTGCTAATGAGGAGCTCTGTTCGACATAGATAGGTAGTCTGTTCCAGAGTATGGGAAGTCTCTGGGACAGGAATCTATCCCTCCAGCAAGTTCAGTTTATTGCGGTGACAAGGTTTAGGTCCCTAGAGCGTGTAGCTTGGAGGGATTGGGATTTCTTAAGTGGAGCATGTCAAACATCTTTGGGTTTGACATTGCTTTGTATGTTAAGCAGAGATAGTCTCTGAGTAGGCGATATGCAACAGAGTAAAGCTGGAGTTTGAGTGTCTGCGTAAGGCATCTGAGGCCAGTAAATCTTCTGTGAGGTATTTCTGCAGCCTTTCCAGCTGTTGTAGATGTCTTGTGAGATACATACCCAAAAGGGACGTTCTACTCTATAATGGCTCTAATGAGTGAGGAGTAGAGGGGAACAGTAACCTCTTTTTCTGGATGAGAAACCTTTTGTGATGAGGTGTGCCACATAGGATTTCCTGACCACTGGTGATGTGATAATCAAAGGAGAGACTACTGTCCACCTGTGTCCCAAGGTCTCTTATCACACTTTCGGTGTGGTGTTAAGTAGACTACCGCCTATGTGGTAGTTCATGGGCAGAGCTTTTACCAAAGGGGATGACAATGGACTTTTTGGTATTGAGCTTGAGACCATGGCTTTGACACCAGGCATTTGTCTCAGTGAGGCCCTTTTGTAGGATGCCCACATCATTAGGAGTTTAGATTATGGCTCCTATTTTGCAGTAGTCTGCAAATTTAGTTAGCCAAAGACCTTCTGTGTTAGCCTGTACTTCAGAGAAGTAGATACCAAACAGGAGAGGACCCAGGACTGAACCCTGGGGTACTCCACTTGTCACTGGTCTGAAGTCTGATTTGGAGTCTGCTACTTTCATAGTGTGGGTTCTGTCAGTAAGCCAGTTGGCAACCCATCTTGTAACATAGGGATTTATTACCTAGTTTACTGAGTTTATTGAGTTTATCTATAATTCCAGAGTGGGTGATGGTGTCGAATGTCTTGGCGAGATCTAGATAGGCTGTGTGAACCACCTTACCCTCATCTATGGCTTTGGTGACTGTTTCAAAAAAGTCTATCAGGTTTAGGAGACATGCTCTGCATTTTACAAACCCGAACTGTGTGGGGTCCAGAGTTTGGATATCTCCAATGGCTTTGTTGATGAGTTCCATGATGATACGTTCCATGGCCTTGCAGACCAGGCTCGTCAGGCTAATGGGGTGGCAGTTCCCAGGGTCTGTTGTGGCCCCTGCTTTGTGGAGTGGGATAACTGTCGCATTGTGCCATTCAACTGGCACAAAGCCTGAGGTGAGGCTGTGATTGAACATGGTACTTAGGTGGGGTGCCAGTTCATTCTGTAGTTCGTGTAGAAGGCAGCCTGTGATGCTGTCAGGTCCCATTGATGCTGTGTTCTTGGCTTTGGAGAGTGAGGTTTTTACATGTGCAGCCATGATTACAGGAACTTTGCATTCTTCCGGTATAAAGATGGGCCCTTTAGGGGATGAGGGGGGGTAAAGTTAGCACTGAACCTATCTGCCAGGATGTTCGCAATATCAGTTGGTTCTGTATATTTAGTGTCATTGTGCTGTAACTCTGAGCAGATATGAGTGTTGCCATTGAGATTCTTGACATAGCTATAGAATGCTTTGCGGTTGTTTTTAGAATCGGTGGCGATTTTGTTTTTATAACTAGCTTTGTAGGATTTTATGAGGGATCTCAAGCTTCTTACTGAGGCTGACCAGGGAGTTCCTCCAATCGTGGGATTTTACTCTTTTTTGCAAGTGTTTCTTTCTTCTGTTGTAGAGTTTATGGCAGAAGACCACCAGAATGGCTTCCTTTTTTTGGAGGATAGCATCATGGTTCTGTTAGAGATAGCATGATCCATGCACTCGTGTAAGTGCTTATAAAGTGCATTTGTGTAGGATTCAGTCATACCTGCATTGTCCATCTGCATGGGTGTCGTGAAGTTTGCCACTTCTGTCTTAAGAAGCGTGAAGTTGGCTTTGGAGAAACTTTTTAGGGTTTTCCTAATAGCGGTGGGAGCAGGATGTGGATGTCTAGGGTGATTAGCTTGTTGTCGGATCTGATCAATGAGGAGCTGGCCTCTGGTGTGAAACACTGGTCGCCCATGTTGGTGATGACCAGGTGTAGGACATTGCTGCCCCTGGTGGGGGTGTGGATAAGTTGATCCAAGGCGTTGGAACTGATGAATTCCAGAAAACGTTGAGCAAAAGAGATGTTACACGAGTAGCTTTCCCAGTTAATGGTGGGGTAGTTGCAATCACCCATTATTAGGGTGTTGGGTTGTACCTTAATATTTTCCAGTGTATCAAGAAAAGAGGAGTGGGAATCCTGGGACATGGTGGGGGGGTTTGTAGCAAGCTACAATCTGGACTGCAGTTTTGCCCAGAGTTAGCTGAACTTGGATACTCTTGGATGCATTATGTTGAGCAACTAGCTTGGACGTGTGTATATCCTTAATGAATATGGACACGCCTCCACCTTTAGTGTTTCGGTCCGGGTTTGGTGGCCGAAAGGTGTGGTATGAATTACAGCCTGGTAATGCAGGGGTGCTCTCAATGGAGCTTTGAACCCGGTCTCTGTCACTGCACAGATGTCGATGTTCTCCATTTTAAGGAGTGCCTCGAGTGAGTGCATTTTGAGGTTTAGACTTCTAGCACTGAGTAGCATTACCCTCAGGTTTTGCATGTAATGCCTCTATTTCTAAGAATGTCTGGAAACATGCAATACTGCTCAACCTGTCTTCTGTATGTCCCTTTGTAAGGCCTTGTCTGCAATGCCCTCTGCCTTAGTAAGGATTTGTTTCTGTAAGGACTCAAGTATTTTAACACATGAGACTGGCAAATGAGGGCCCTCCAAGAGGGTAGCAGATGCCACAAATCTTTTTTCAAACCTGTCCAGCAATCTACCTATCCTCTCATTATATAATGGATGTCTAGTAACAGACTTAGAGGCATACTTCGAAACTTCAGTAGACACAACGGAGAAATCAACCTGTGGGTTCTTGTAGAGGTCCTTGTGAGTATCAAGCACTTCTAGTTTCATTCAAGCAGGTGACGGACAGGTCTTCGAAAACACCATCTAATGCCAGATGGACTGGAGGAACAGTTAGAGGTCTGGAAGACGGCAGATTTGGACATTGCCTGTAATGAATTTGGCCCTGAGAGAATTTGTTTTTTTTTTTTTTCAATGAAAGGCCTCTATCTCATGCAAGGTATCACCAAAGGACAAATCATCTGGGAGAGAAACAGACGACAGGGTATCATCGGACTCAGAATTAGGTTAGGGTTGAAGGGACAGGTGTTCAGAGCAAGATAATCCGTTATCCTCAGACCCTGAAGAATCCAGTTCCTCCTGAAGAGAGACATCCCTCTGTATTTTACTGGGCGAGCCTTGAGTAGTAGTCTGCAGTGCCTAGCCGGTCTCCCAGATTTCATACAGACTGCAAATTTCTGGGCAATTTTAAGAAGGTCTTGAGTGTCTAACTGGTTTGTAGTAGCTAATGACTGGGACGTAGACTGAAATAAACTGGCTGGTCTCTTTGGCTTAGGAGTCTCTTTACAAAGGGACATTCTAACTGCTCGCAACAAGGCCAAAATCACCATCGGCAAACCCTAGCACACCCAGTTTAAGCTCCCAAAGCAACTAAAGTACAGTTGTGTACCTACCATAAATGTAGATGTTAGAGTGTATTCACTGTTGCAGTCATTACACTTGGGTTATCTTGCAGGCAGGCGACCCGCAGTCGGCCCAAGTTCCAAAGTCTTGGTCCGGCGTCGGTTAGTGTCGCTCCTTCCCTGACGTCAGTGCGCCAGGGGTATAAAAGTTGCAACAGATGCCATTTTGTTCAGTTTTTCTTGCCCATGTCAGGTGCCCCCAGATAGGAAGGCTATAAAGATAAAAATATGCCAAAAAATCATGCATATATTACTATAAACATTTCCTTCATCTACAAGCAAATACACCACATAGGTTGTATAGAGATAAGTACAGAAAAGTCCCAGCAAAGAAAAGGGGGATGGTGGGTGGGTAACCTGGTCTGCAACAGTGAATACACTCGAACATCTACATTTATGGTAGGTACACAACTGTACTATATTCATAGTGTTTCACTGTTGCAGTCATTACACTTGGGAAGAATCCCAAAGCTGAGGTTGGGTGGCTGGGTCTAAATTGGATTTGGAGAGGCTAACAAGCCCTGCAGAACTGCAGTGGCAAAGCCTGCTCTGGATTTAGAGTAGAGAGGTAAGTGGTAGTGCTTGGTGAAAGTGTGCACTGAGCTCCAGGTTGCAGCTTCTAAAATGTCTTTGGTTGGTACTTCTCTGAGGAAAGCTGCTGAAGTGGCTGCTGCTCTGGTAGAATGAGGCCTAATGTCCTTAGGCAAAGATTTGCCATGGTATGCATAACAGAAGCAGATGCAGTGTCCTATCCATTTGGAGATTGTCTGCTTTGTAATAGGCTTTCCTTGTGATCCTGGAGCATATGCTACAAACAGTTGCTCAGTTTTTCTGAAAGCTTTTGTTTTGTCCAAGTAGAATCATAGCTGCCTGTGTATATCCAAAGAGTGCAGAAGTCTTTCCCCTTTATTCTGAGGATTTGGGTAGAAAGTAGGTAAATTAATGGTTTGGTTTAAGGCTACATTGGAGACCACTTTTGGCATGAATGTTGGGTTTTTGTCCTAAGCGAAACCCTGTCCTGATGAAAAATGAGGAAAGGTTCCACAGCCATCAATGCCTGTAACACTGAGACTCTTCTTGCTGAAGTTATTGCTAGGTGCAGAGCAGTTTTCCATGACAAGAATTTTAGATCAGCTGTGCTGGCTGGTTCAAAAGGAGGCAGTGTTAGTTTTTCGAGGTCCCAAGTAGGTACTGGTGCTCTTCCTTGGGGGCCTGACATTTTTTGCCCCTCTGAGGTACTTTCGTAGTAGAGGATGTGAAAAAATGGGAGGATCCGTATTGTAATGAGCTGAAATGGCAGAGGCATGGATCTTAATAGATGAAAAGGATAGGCCTTTGTCCAACATCTCAGTTGGGTATTGCAAAATCTGAGGTATATTAGGGACAAGTGGTTCAAAGTCCTTGTGCCTGGTTCCAAGCACAGAATCTCTTCCATTTTTCTGCATAAGATTTCCTAGTGCTGGGCCGCCTGGCTTCCAAAATAACATCCATAACAGCTTTAGAGAGATGTGCAGTCTGAGTGGCTACATTATCTGCCATGCTGCCAGGTTTAAGGTTCTGAGTTGACTGTGTAGAATCGGATTGTTTTGTTGTGTCAGAAGATGAGGGATTTGAGGTAGAGGCCAAGGTGGGCCTTGGGACAAACTCTAGGATTGGGTACCAGTGCTGGAGTGGCCACTCTGGTGCAATCAGGATCATTTTTGGTCTTTCTTGTCTGACTTAGTAGCACCTTGGTGAGAAGAGGCATCGGAGGGAAGGCATAGACGGTCAGGCCTTTCCAGCTGAATGATAGAGCATCCACTTTCCATGCTTGAGAGTAACAAGTTCTTATGCAATAGTTCTGTATTTGGCAATTGTGACGGGAGGAAAAAAGATCCATGTCTGGGCGTCCCCATTTCCTTGTTATCATGCTGAACACTTGTGGATTTAGTTTCCATTCATGAGGATCCATGAGATTTCTGCTTAGTTCGTCTGCCAGTGTATTTTTTGTTCCTGGCAGGAATTGCGCTTACAGATGTACTTGGTAGGCCAGTGCTGTGTTCCACAAAGTCATGGCTTGCCTGCATAGGGGGTAGGAATGTGTGCCCCCTTGCTTGTTTATGTACCACATAACTGTGGTATTGTCTTGTCTTTATTAATAGTTGTCCTGGATGTATTCGGTCCTTGAAGGCTGTCTGGGCATTCTGTACAGCTAGCATCTCTTTTTGATTGATGTGAAGATGCATTTGTTCCTTGGACTACGTGTCCTGAATACATTTTCCTGCCATATGTGCTCCCCAGGCATAATCCGATGCATCCATTGTTACCGTCTGCCTGGCTGTAGTTAATGTGAAAGGCTGTCCCTTGTTGTGGTGACAGGCCTGGGGCCCACCATCGAAACTCCTGTTGTAGGCAGGGAATCAAGGTTATGACAGTCTCTAAGCTGTGGCAATGCTGAGTCCAAACATTTTTTAGATAACATTGTATATCCAAAGAGTGCAGAAGTCTTTCCCCTTTATTCTGAGGATTTGGGTAGAAAGTATGTAAACGAATGGTTTGGTTTAAGGCTACATTGGAGACCACTTTTGGCAGTTTTGCATATGGAATTAGTAGAATGCAGGATGCCATGAAGCCCAGGGCCTGCAGAACTTTTCTTGCAGGGAGCTGGGTCTTTGTTGCCATTAGTTGAAAGTAATGAGACAGTTGCCTTTGTCTGGTGTGAGATGAGCCATCTGGGCAGTTGTATTTAAGATTGCATCCAGGAATATTATCTCTTGAGAGGGCACTAGTTTTGATTTCTTTTCATTTACTGTGTACCCTAGGCAAATTAGCAATCTTTTTACAAATGCCAGGTGCTTTAGAATAATTTCCTTGCTCTCTGCTTGAATAAGGCAGTCATCCAAATAGGGATATATCCAAATTCCTTTTTGCCTGCAAAATGCAATACTGGTGCCAGGCATTTTGTGAAGACCCTGGGCGCAGTAGATAAGCCAAAGGGCAGTGCAGAGAATTGGTAATGCATTGAGCCTGCTAGGAATCTGAGGTATCTTCTGCATGATTGTCTGATTGGGATATGCAGGTATGCCTCCTTGAGATCCAAAGTAACTAGCCAAGCTTCCTTGCCCAGCATGGGTAGAAGTTGTTGCAGTGTTAACATTTTGAATTTTGGAACATCCAGGAAAGTATTTAGGATTGACAGGTCCAGTATTGGTCTCCAGGCTTTGTCTTTTCTGGGTACTAAGAGAAGTCTTGAGTAAAATCCTTGTCCCTGTTCTTCTTGTGGAACTTTTTGAATAGCTCCCATGTCCATAAGAGCAGCAATCTGTTTTTGTGCCTCTGCCCATTGATTTTGTGGCAGGTCTGGCATACCTTTTGGTTTTGGAAGCGTGTGGGTGGAACCTGTAGCCCTGAGAAACAATATTCAGCACCCACTGGTCCTGGGTGATCATGTGCCAATTTTTTGAAAAAAGTGCTAGCTTTCCCCCTAGGGGTGCTGTCAACAGGAAAGAGCTTGGCATTTGCAGAGGGAAGTCATTGTGATGGTTTCCTGTAAGATTGTGATTTTTCTTCTCCTCCTTTGGGGGCTGAAGCACCCCATTGTTTAGGCCTGTAGGAGCCTTGGGGCTCAGATCTGCCTCTTGGGCATCTGTATCTGCCTCTTTGTGGCCTGACACTGGAAAGGACCAATTTTTTTAAGGCCAATTTCTGTTGAATCTAGGAGGTTGTACCTGTAAGAAATCTTTCACCGCTTGCATTGACTTGGCTTTATCCTCCATTTTCTTTAACACATCTTCTGCCTTAACACCAAACAAAGTATCATGCTGTAATGGAGCATCCAATAATTTTACTTTAACATGGTCAGGTAAACTTTGTTCCTTCAGCCAAGCATGTCTTCGAATAACAGAGCCTGTAACTGCGGCTCTACAAGAAGCCTCTAATGAATCAAAGCCACACTGCAGACTATGCTTTCCCACTTGTTCAACTGCATGCAATAAATCCTGCATTTCTTTACTGTCAGGACTTTCTGTATTTGTAAACATTTTCTGCTTTAACAATGACATGAGGTACTGTTGATATTTAACTATGTGAAATTGACAGTTTAAAGCTCTTACAGCTAAAGTAGCAGAAGTATATATTTTTTCCCCCCATCTGTCCAGAGCTCTGGAATCCCTATCTGAGGGGACAGGATTTTTGGCAGTGGAAGCCTTAACCCCTTTAGGACCCTGACAAATTGTTTCTGGGTCTGCAGGGTGGGGGGGGGGGGTGTAAAGACATTTATGAGAGTCAGGGACCCTGTAGTATCTGTCGGGCTTTACTGGTGCAGGGTGTAAAGAATCTGGAGACAGACTGGATTCAGAAAAAACATCTACAATTATCAAGCACAGGAGGGATAGCCAGGGGCCTGTGCTGTGGCAATAAAAGGAAATCTCTGAGCCTTTTCTTGGATTCTGAATAATCCTGGCTCTCCCAATGGAAATGCTCCCTCATGATGTGCAGGGTTTCCATAAAAGAATAATCCTCAGGCGGTGAGGCAGAAGGAATGGACTCTTCTACATCAGAGTCCTCTCATAGGGAGGGAGAGAATATCCCTGATCAGAAGAGGAATCAGAGGAAATGGAAACCTGATCAGAGGAATCATAATCAGTGTCTTGCCTAGGCCTTTTGTCAGGAGGGGGATGGGAGCCCCTGATTAAAGTAATAAGGTCTTCGGCCATTTTAAGCATCTGTTTCTTTGGCATGGATGACTGTTCTGGAAAATGCTGCACTTGTTTCCTTGTCTTTGATGGAGTTTTTGACTTTGCCTTTGATGCAGTAGTAGCTTTAATTGTAAGCTGTGAAGGTCTGAAAACGCCCTCAGAAGCCGGTGCCTGCTCAGCGGCTCCAGACCCATCTGAGGGTATAGTTTCCGTAGGCCCAATACCTTGATTTCCCACAGGCCTCGGAGTCTCCACGTGGCTGTCGGTTACGGCCTGTGGCTCTGAGGTAGCGGGTGTCAGGGGCTGCAAAAGTGCCTCACTAAGAACAGGCGAACCGGCGACTGGCCTAGAAGAGGCTTCGTCATCTGTTTTAGACCTAGGATGCGTGTCTTTCTTTGTCTTTGCGTTTTTTATATATTCTGGTAGTCGGTTGTTCCGACGGCATTATATAATTAAATCTTCGTCCAAAATAATGCAAAGCAAAATCAAACTGACGTTTAATAGTGCGTTTATTGAATCTAGCACAAAATGGACAACTAGTAACGTTGTGGTCAGGGCCTAGGCAAGGAATACAGTAAGAGTGAAAGTCCTTATGAGGTATTTGCTTCCCACAAGAAATACAATTAACTTTTACTGACATCGGTCTGGAGCAAGAAAAAGTTTCCCCAACAGGGTACTTGGCTTTATTGAAGACTTCAGTTCTGAAATTCAATTTTGAAAATCTCAGGAGTCGGCCGACCGGCACTTGCGAACTGCTTTTGCTTCGGGCACCGCACGCCAAGAAAGACTGAAGAAATTAACGTCAGTTGCAACTTTTATACTCCTGGCGCACTGATGTCAGGGAAGAAGCGACACCAACTGATGCCGGACCAAGACTTTGGAAATCGGGCCGACTGCAGGTCGCCTGCCAGCAGGACAACCCAAGTGTAATGACTGCAACAGTGAAACACGATGAACATCCAAGCCATATAGTCATTTGTTACCAAACTATGTGCAGCCAAACGGTTGAGTATTTTAATACCTGGCTAGTTTCCACTTCAATAAAAAAGGAAAAATGAATTTGATCTTTTAGTTACGTTTGCTAAAAATGCCAGTTCATTTCATGCTTGAAGTATGACTTATTTTTTTTAACTACACACAAAAGGATTTCATTTTCAACTGCGGTGGTGGTGCTGCGGTAGCATTGTTGCCTCACAGTTAGACGTTGCCCGTTCGATTCTCAGTTAGAGCGTCTTCTGTGTCAACATGTGTGAATGGGCGTTCCTTCATTGAAGGTTGTGCGTTAGGCCTGGCAAGCCAGCACGTAAAAATCTACTGCCAATCATTAGCAGACCGGAGTTCCGCTGCGGCGACCCCTAACCAGGAAAAGCCGAAAGACACAAATTGCCCATCTTGTGTAATCAATTGTGTGTACAACACTGTTTCGCAGTTAATCTGCATGTTCTGTCACTTGTGTACTTTACCTGCTTTGTAAATATAAAAGGCCTGGCATGCAATTAGAAGTTATGTCCTTACCATAACGTTCCATGTGGAGTGTTCATCTCGCCTTTGTTCTTACACCTGGGTTCGGAGCCGATCCTCGGCTCCGTGTCGGCCGCCTGCAAGCTCTGCATCGAGAAGAAGCTCGAGACCAACCTAACTCCCACAATCCCCCTCTGCCTTTACCTCAGATCTAGTTTGTAAGCAAACCAGCAGTCAGAGAGAGAACACACTCATGCAAAAGCTACATAAATGCAAGAACACTAATATATATATATATATATATATACATATATATATATATATATATATATATATATATATATACATATGTACATCATATATACACAACAACTGCGAATGGAGAAGCAGAATAATCCAGACCAGGCACCAAACCGAAGGTTCTTCCTGAGGGAGGGAGGGTGGGAATGTAAGAACAAAGTGAGATGAACACTCCACATGGAACGTTATGGTAAGGACATAACTTCTAAATGTGAGAGTGTTCGATCTCGCCGTTTGTTCTTACACCTGGGTAGCGTCCCTAGCTCCATGTTCCTGAGGAACTCACGGGAGAACGTTCTTGAGCACAGTGGAACCAAAGGTTGCCCTGTCCCTAGAAACCCTGTCTACTTTGTAATGAGAAATTAATGTATGTGGTTTAGACCAAGTAGCAGCTGCACAAATAGTGTCTAATGGTAGGCGAGCTGCATGAGCCAGGGATGTAGACACTGATCTTGTAGAGTGTCCCTTGGGTTTGACAGATAGAGTTTGATTTGAAGAATCATAAACTAATATGATGCAATCAGTTAGCCATTTGGAAAGGGTTCGTTTAGTAACCGCTACATCTTTCCTGCTGTCAGCAAAAGCTACAAAAAGTTGATCAGATTTCCTATGATCCTTTGTTCTATCCAAGTAAAATCTAAGTTGTCTATGGACATCCAACTTGTGTAACATACTCCAATTTATTGGAATGATTTTTGAAAAAGGTAGGCAATTCAATGGATTGATTAATGTTATTAATAGAGCAAACTTTGGGGAGAAAGGATGGATTAGTGCGAAGAGATACTCTGTCAGAGTGAAAAATCAAATAAGGGTGCTTAATGGAAAGAGCCTGAAGCTCAGATACTCGCCTGGTGGATGTAATGGCCACCAAGAAGAGGGTCTTCCACGACAAATACTTCAATGGACAAGAGGAGGCTGGCTCAAAAGGTGGCAACATCAATTTAGATAATAAAAGGTTTAGATTCCAAGGCGATGTAGGAGCTCTAACTGGTGGTCTAATATGGAAAGACCCTTTCAAAACAGCCTTACAAAGTCGGTGAGCCATAATCGGTGCTCCACATTCTTCCACATGAAAGTTGGAAATGGCAGCCAATTGCACTCTTAAAGTGGCAGGAGACGCTCCTTGGTGAAACAATTCTGTTAAAAACTCCAAGATCTTGTTTAACGGAGCTATGACAGGGTCCAAGTGCTGTGAATTTGCCCAGAACACAAAACGCTTCCATTTACTAGTGTAGGTCTTTGTAGTGGAAGCTTTATGAGAAGCCACTAGTATGTTCTGAACTGCAGGTGAGAGAAGATCAGACCTGGCTAAGAAGGGAAGCGGAGCAGCCAAGCTGCTAGATGGAGTGACGAGAGCGAGGGATGGGGAACCCCTGACGAGTGAATCAGTAGATCTGGCACTGGGTCCAGGATCCAAGGTCCCCGAATGCGGTGTGTCAGAAGAAAGGGGAACCAAATTTGACGAGGCCAGAATGGAGCAATGAGTATTATCGTCCTTTGCAGGTTGCTGGCTTTCTGCAGAAACTTTGCAATCAGGAGGAAAGGAGGAAAAGCGTACAGGAGACCCGGGGGACAATCGTGCACCAGCGCGTCCCTGGGGACTTCCCCTGGAGGGGGTAATAGGGCAAAGTAGCTCCTGCATTTGGCGTTCATTGGAGGCAAAAGGTCGCAGGAAGGCTGGCCCCACTTGAAAAATCTTCTTCGCAACTGACTGTTTGAGGGACCACTCGTGAGGTAGCAGGATTGCCCTGCTCAGCCTGTCGGCTATGACGTTCGATGACCCCGGGATATGCATTGCGATCAGAAAGCGACCCATGGATTCCGCCCATTGCCAAATTCTCATGGCCTCTCTGCATAGCTGATAAGACTTGGTTCCCCCTTGTTTGTTTATGTACCAGACTACTGACATGTTGTCAGTCTGAACTGCAATAGTCCCTAGAGGAAGAAGGGGAGCAAAGTGTTGCAACGCTAGAAACACTGCCCTCAACTCTTAGAACATTGATGTGCAGATTGTATTCTAAATTGGACCATTCGCCTTGGACTGTCTGTCCCTGAAAGATGCCCCCCCACCCTATCAGGGAAGCGTCCGTGGTCACCGTAGCTATCGGCATGGGTAGTACAAATGGTCTTCCGCTGGAAAGGTTGCAAGTCTGAAGCCACCAGGCTAGGTGTGATTTGCATGTGTTTGTGATCAGAATTTCGTGTGTCAGAGGTAGCTGCTGGAACGACCATTGTGCAAATAGTAGCCATTGTAGAACTCTCATGTGCAGTCTTCCCAAAGGTATCGCAATGAGAGAAGCTGCCATGAGACCCAAAACTTTCAGAACTAGTCTTGCTGGGGATTTTCTGGATAACAGAAGAGATATGTGGCTTTGTAGTGAGGCTATCCTTTCTAGAGGAAGCCTTAGCATTAAATGATGCGTATCCAATTCCGCTCCTATGAATGAGATATGCTGTGATGGCTGTAGTAAAGATTTTTCGAAATTTACGGAAATTCCGAGGTGCACACAAAGCTGTACAGTGTAATCCCTGGCTTGTATTAGTTGACGCTGGGTAGTGGCAGAAAGGAGCCAGTCGTCCAGATACGGAAACACCTGGAATCCTAGGCGTCTCAAGTGAGACGCTACCACTGCCATGCATTTGGTGAAAACCCTGGGGGCTGAGGTCAGACCAAAGGGCAGGGCTCGAAACTGAAAGTGGCTGGCTCCCAGCCAGAAGCGCAAGTGATCCCTGGACGCCCTGGCCATTTTGATGTGGTAGTATGCGTCCTTCAGATCTATTGAGCACATCCAGTCATCCTTTTGTAAGAATGGAAGGATCGATTGAAGCGTGACCATTCGGAACTTTTCTTTCTTGACGAAGGTATTGAGGTTGCTTAGGTCCAGAATCGGCCTCCAGTCCCCCGTCTTCTTTGGAACTAAAAAGAACCTTGAGTAATCCTCTTTGGTCCGCTGGGACTGGTTGGATGACTCTTTTTCTAGCAGCTTTGAAACTTCTATAGCTGCTGGGTCTCGCAGATGGGGCGGCACCATCTGGGAGTTTTCTCTTTGGAATGGGGGGGGGGGATAGGAAGGGTATTCTGTAGCCTCTGGTAACAACGCTTTTTACCAAGTTGTCTGATGTAAGATTTTGCCAGGCCTGAGGGTATAAAGCTAAGCGACCCCCAACTGCCTCCAGAGCAGGACAGTCGGGCCTCCTCTCAGGAGTGCTGGAAAGGTTTTCCAGGGGGGGTATCCCTGTCACCTTGGTTTTCGGGACCCCTCTGCCGCCAGGGCGGCGTCTTCCACCTCTGCCCCCTCCTCTGCCTCTAGAGGGGGCATCACCCTGTGTGCCTGGGAAAGATCCTTGGGGTTTTCAAAAAGTACAGTTTTGTACCTACCATAAATGTAGATGTGCGAGGATCCACATTGCTGCAGTCATAACTTATGGGTAGTCCGCTGTCCTCGGTCGGCCCGAATACCAAAGTATTAGGCTGACGTCGGTCATGGGCGCTCAGAACTGACGTCAGAGCGTCAAGGTATTAAAGCGCATGACCGACGTCATTTCCTCAGTCTTTTCTTGCCCCAGATGTCAGAAGGCCCTAAAAATAAAGGCAACAGCCCAAAAATAGAATAACTCCCTAAAACCATGTACAAAAAAAGTACAGTTTTGTACCTACCATAAATGTAGATGTTCGAGGATCCACATTGCTGCAGTCCTTACTATTGGGGTAGTCCGCTGTCCAGTCGGCCCGAATACCAGAGTATAAGGCTGACGTCGGTCAGGGCGCATTAGACTGACGTCAGTACGTCAGGGTACTAATGCGCATGACCGACGTCATATCCTCAGTCTTTTCTTGCCCCAGATGTCAGAAGACCCTAAAAAGACAAGGCCCAAAATACCTGCACCAAACATATGTACAATATATACAAAAGATATATACAAAAATATCAGCATATAACCTCACCTACACAGCCACCCCTAAACACAGAGGGGAAGGAGGAGTAAATTGGACTGCAGCAATGTGGATCTCGAACATCTACATTTATGGTAGGTACAAAACTGTACTATGTTCTTCCCACATTGCTGCAGTCCTTACTATTGGGTAGAATCCCAAAGCAGAGGTAAGGGAGGCTGGCAAATCATAAAGAAGTAGGAGCTGACAACATGCCTTGCAAAACAGCTGTGGCAAAACCAGCCCTAGACTTAGAGTAGATAGGAAGGTGATAATGCTTAGAGAAGGTATGCACTGAACTCCAAGTAGCTGCCTCCAAAATATCCTTAGTTGCCACCCCTTAGAAATGCTGTTGAAGTGGCAGTAGCCCTAGTGGAATGAGGCCTAATCCCAGCTGGAATCTCCTTGCCATGATGGGAATAACAAAATGCAATGCAAAACCCAATCCACCTAGAAATAGTTTGTTTTGACACAGGCTTGCCCTGAACTCAAAGCAAAAGAAACAAACAACTGCTGAGACTGCCTAAAATCCTTAGTCCTGCTTAAATAATAACGCAATTGCCTGTGTACATCTAAAGTGTGCAAAATCTTTTCCCCTTTATTTTGGGGGTCTGCATAAAAGTAGGCAAATGAATAGTTTGGTTTAAAGCCACACTAGAAACCACCTTAGGCATAAAGGAAGGATTAATGCGTAATGATACCCTATCCTTATGGAAAATCAAAAGGCTCTACTGCCATAAGGGCCTGCAACTCAGACACCCTTCTTGCAGAAGTAATAGCCAACAGAAAACAGTCTTCCATGACAAGTATTTCAATTCAGCAGTAGCATGAGGCTCAAAAGGTTGTAGAGTAAGTTTTCCAACACAAAATTGAGATCCCAAGCAGGAGTAGGAGCTCTCGTGGGGGTCTTATATTCTTTGCCCCTCTAAGAAACTGCTTGAACAAAGGATTGGAAAACAATGGTGGGTCACAATCATAGTGAGCTGAAATTGCTGCAGCATGAATCTTAATGGAAGAGAAGGACAAACCTTTGTCCAATAACTCAGTAAGATATTGAAGAGCCACACTCAAATTAGGCTCAGAAATCTCCAAATTCTTTGCTGTACTCCAAAATAAAAATCTCTTCCATTTTTGCGTACACTTTCCTTGTACTAGGTCTTCTAGCTTCCATAATCACATTTAAAACTTGTTGAGGAAGTTGAGACCTGCTGTGTTTCAACACAGAATATGCCAGGCTGTTAGATGAAGAGAGTGAAGCTTGACATTGAGCAGATGACCGTCCTTCTGAGATAACAGATGAGGAATCAAAGGTAAAGGCCATGGAGGCTTCCTTACCAGACTCCTTAGTAGTGGGTACCAGTGTTGCCGAGGCCAATCTGGAGCTATCAAAATCATCCTTGGCTTGTCTTGTCTGACTTTTAATAGCACCTTTGGAAGAAGAGGCAGAGGTGGAAAGGCATATACATGAAGGTTTTTCCAACTGAAAGACAGAGCATCCACTTTCCAAGCTGTGTGATGAAACCCTTTGTGCAAAACTTTGGCAGCTGGTGGTTTAGTGGAAGCGAACAGATCTATGTCTGGAGTTCCCCATGACACTGTCAATTTCTGAAATACATGAAGATCCAGTTTCCACTGTGGGGATCCATGATTTGTCTGCTTAACACATCTGCTAAGGAGTTCTGTGCTCGGCAGAAACCTTGCCTGAAGAGTTAGTTGCAAGCTTAGCGCAGTCTCCCATAAAATCATTGCTTGCCTGCATAGAGGATAAGAATCGTTCCCCTTGCTTGTTGATGTACCACATGACAGTTGTGTTGTCTGTTAGAATCAACACCTGCCCTGGAAGAAGTAACTCCTTGAAAGCCATTAATGCAAACTGGACTGCTAACATCTCCTTCATGTTGATATGTAGATGCTGTAGTCTGGCAGGCCACTTGTCTTGTATCCACTTTCCATTCAGATGAGCTCCCCAAGCAATGTCCGAGGCATCTGTCGTTAAAATCTGACTAGCCTCTGGCGGGTCACAGAGAGTCCCTTGTTTAGGTGACATTCCTGAGCCCACCACAAAAATTCTTTTGAAGGCAAGGTATTATTTGAATGACAGTGTCCAAATCCTGGCAGTGCTGTGTCCATACATTTTTGAGATACCATTGTAGCTTCCTCATATGCAGTTTGGCATTGGGAAGCACCAGATTACAAGATGCCATGAACCCTAATGCTTGAAGGACTGTCCTTGCAGTCAGCACGGACTGATGAGATAGTTGATGGAAGTAAAGTGATAGACTCTTTTGTTTGTCCGGGGTTAAAAAGGCCATCTGGGCTGCTGTATTCAGTCTCACACCCAGAAAGCACATGTCTTGAGAGGGTACTAGACTGGACTTTATTTCGTTCACAGAATACCCTAGGCATCTTAGCACTGCTATAACATATTCCAGATGCTGTAGAAGGTCTTCCTTTTCTTGAGCCAGAATCAGGCAGTCGTCCAAGTAAGGATAGATTTGAATTCCTTTTAGCCTGAAGTAAGCTATCACTGGAGCCAGAACCTTTGTGAATACTCTGGGCAGTAGATAAGCCAAAGGGCAATGCAGAGAACTGATAATGAGAATTTCCAGCTCGAAACGCAGATACTTCCTGCAACTTAGTCTTCTAGGCACATGAAGGTAAGCTTCCTTGAGATCTAAAGTTACCATCCAGTGATCTTTGCCCAGAAGAGGTAAAAGCTGTTGTAACGTCAACATCTTGAACTTGGGAATGTCCAGATAAGTGTTGAGGATAGATAAATCCAAAATTGGTCTCCACGTGTTCCCTTCTTTGGTACTAGGAACAGAGAATAAAATCCTAGGCCCCTTTCTGATACAGGGACTGGCTGAATGGCCCCTATTTGGAGTAACTGAGAAATTTGCTTGTGAGCCTCTTTCCTTTGTGGAGGAGGAACGTCTGGCATGCCTTTGAAAGGGGCAATGTATGGAAATAAAACCTGTAACCGTGGTGAATGATATCCAACACCCATCTGTCTTGAGTAATTAAATCCCAATTTTCCTTGAAAGAGACAGTCTTCCTCCCAAAGGAGCTGCCAGACGAGAATCTACTGGCAGCTGAAAAGGCAGGTCATTGGGTCTGTTTACGAAAGGACTGACCCCTGCCCTCACCAGAAGTCTGAGCAGGTGAACTCCTGTTCTAGGCCTAAAAGAACCTTGAGCTCTGCCCATACCACGCCTAGACCTACCCTAGACTGGGAATCATAAGCAGGATATGTCCATCCCTTAGTAGGCCAATTTCTACTAAACTCGGTGGCTGCACCTGCAAAAATCTTTAACAGTTTGCATAGACTTTGCTTTGTCCTCCATTTTAAAACTGCTTAACCAAACAACACATCCGACTGTAAAGGAGCATCCAAAATCCTTGTCTTAACATGCTCAGCTAAATTCTGATCCCTCAACCAGGCATGCCTGCGAAGAACAGAACTAGTGGCAGCCACCCTCGAGGAGGCCTGTACAGCATCAAAACCACATTGCAAGGAATGCTTACCCACTTGTTCAGACACATGAACTAAATCCAGCAACTCTTTACACTCAATACCTTCCGCCAAAGCATCCACCTTAGATTTCAGTTGTGAAAGGAGATAATTTTGATATTTAAGCATGTGAAACTGACAATTCAACGCCCTCATGGCTAAAGTGGAAGAAGTATACACTTTCTTTCTCCATCTATCCAAAGCCCTGGCCTCTATCAGTGGGAACAGGGTTTTTAACCACAGAGGCCTTAACACCTTTAGGTCCCTGAGAAACAGTTTCCGGGTCTGCCCTAGGACTCTTAAAAAGATACTTATGAGCTTCAGGCACCCTATAGTACCTATCAGGTTTAACAGGAGCAGGAGGCAAAGAATCAGGGTTCAGGGAAGCCTCGGCAAAAACATCTTCCACCACATTCAACACAGGAGGTATAGCTAAGGGCCTATGCTGGGGCAAAAACAAGAATTCCCTAAGCCTTTCCTGGAATCAGAGTAATCCTGGCCTTCCCATTTAAAGTGCTCCCTCATGGAATGCAGAGTCTCTGAAAATGAGAAATCTTTAGGAGAAGCTGTAGGAGTGGAATCATCCACATCAGAATCAGAATAAGGAGGATACTCCTGCAAATCTTCCGCAGAAGACTCAGAAGCCTCTGAACACTGTTCAAAACTATCAAACTCCGGTTCCACCCTAGGCCTCTTATCAGGAGGGGGCATAGAACCTCTAATCATAGTAATCAAATCTTCTGCCATTTTAAGCATATGTTTCTTAGGCATAGAACCTGAAATGCTAGGAGAAGCCCCCACTGAAGCTGAACTTGGCCTACCTCTCAAAGAAGTTTTGGCAACAGAAGGAGAGGCTCTAACTACCTTGGGAAGAGAGGAAGAACAGTTACCTGAGAAGCCCCTCAGCCTGGCCTACCTCCTGAGAAGGCACATCCTGTAACAGTAAAGTCTCTGCCTGAGACTCCAAAGAAACTCCTGGCAAAACCTCTGGCTCCACTGAGCCTTCTAAAGAACCGACGTCCGGGACTGCCGGTTCATCAACCCTAGGCTTCGCTGTTTTGTCCTTGCGCTTCTTGGGCGCCGGAGCATCCGGCGGCATTTTATAATTGCAACGCTTCCCAAACACTAACCTGGCACAGTCTAACTCTCTTAATAGTGCGCTTGTTAAACCTAGCACAAGAGCGGCATCCAACAACGTCGTGCTCAGGCCCTAAACAAGGTATACACAAAGTATGGTAATCCCTATGAGGTATCTGTTTCCCACAAGAAATACAGTTATTCACTTTTTCTGACATCCGGTTAAATACTGAGGCAAGAAAAAACCAAAATGTTCCCCAATGGGGTACTTAGCCAACTCTGATTCGGTCTGAAACTCCGGCTTCGGAAATATTTCAGAGCCAACCTGCACTCGCAAAACTGCTTCTGCATCGGACCATGCGGCAAAAACTGAGGATATGGCGGGTCATGCGATTAGTACCCTGACGTACTGACGTCAGTCTAATGCGCCCTGACCGACGTCAGCCTTATACTCTGGTATTCGGGCCGACTGGACAGCGGACTACCCCCAATAGTAAGGACTGCAGCAATGTGGAACGAAGAACATCAGCTACAACATCAACCATGCAACCACTCCAAACTACAGAGGGGAAGGAGGGAGGGTAAATTGGACTGCAGCAATGTGGATCCTCGAACATCTACATTTATGGTAGGTACAAAACTGTACTATGTTCTTCATCTCACATTGCTGCAGTCATAACTTATGGGTAGAATCCCAAAGCAGAAGTAAAGGGAGGCTGGCAAAATCAGAAAGCATTGGGAGCTGCCAAAATGCCCTGTAAGACTGCAGTGGCAAATCCAGCCCTAGATTTGGAATAAAGAGGAAGATGGTAATGTTTAGAAAAAGTGTGCACTGAACTCCAAGTAGCTGCTTCCAAAATATCTTTAGTAGCTACCCCTTAAAAAGCAGTAGAAGTGGCAGTAGCCCTAGTGGAGTGAGGCCTGATTCCAGCTGGAATCTCCTTACCATGATGAGAATAACAAAAGCAATACAAAGGCCAATCCACTTAGAAATAGTTTGTTTTGAAACAGGTTTCCCTGAGAACCCAAAGCAAAAGAAACAAACAACTGCTGAGACTGTCTGAACCCTTTAGTCTTGCTCAAATAATAGCAACTGCCTGTGAATATCCAAAGTGTGCAAAATTTTCCCCTTTATTTTGGGGATCTGCATAAAAAGTAGGCAAATGAATAGATTGGTTCAAGGCCACATTTGAAACCACTTTAGGCATAAAAGTAGGGTTAAGAGATACCCTGTCCTTATGAAAATTAGGAAGGGTTCAACTGCCATTAGAGCCTGTAATTCAGAAACCCTTCTAGCAGGCGTAATGGCCAACAAAAAGCAGTCTTCCAAGACAAAACTTTAACTCAGCTGTAGCTGCAGGTTCAAAAGGAGGTAAAGTAAGTTTTTCCAACACAAAATTGAGATCCCAGGCAGGAGTAGGAGCTCTACGCGGGGGTCTTATGTTCTTTGCCCCTCTAAGGAATTGCTTAAACAAAGGATGAGAGAACAATGGTGGGTCACAGTCATAGTGAGCAGAAATGGCTGCAGCATGAACTTTTATAGAGGAGAAAGACAAACCCTTGTCCAACAATTCTGCAAGATATTGAAGAGAAACACTCAAATCAGGCCTAGAAACATCAAAGCTCTTTGCTTTGCTCCAAATAAAAAATCTCCTCCATTTATCAGCATAAACTTTCCTTGTACTAGGCCTCCTGGCCTCCAAAATAACATTCAAAACTTGTTGAGGAAGCTGCGACCCTCCAGGTTCTAAAACAGAATAAGCCAGGCTGTTAGATGCAGGGACTGAATCTTGACATTGAGAAATGATTGCCGCCTGAGTCAAAAGGTGGAATCAAAGGCAAAGGTAAGGAGGTTCCGTACTAAACTTCTCAGCAGAGGGTACCAGTCCTGTGGAGGCCAGTCTGCCGCTATTAGCATCATGGAGGGCTTGTCTTGTCTGACCTTCAAGAGAACCTTTGGAAGTAGAGGCAGACGCAGAAAGGCAGAAGATTGCTCCAACTGAATGATAGAGCATCCACTTTCCAAGCTGTGGGATGAAACATCTTTGTGCAAAACTTTGGCACCGGAAATTTAGTGGAGAAGCGAACAGATCTATGTCTGAGTCCCCCATATCATTGTCAACTGTCGAAATACATGAGGATCCAATTTCCACTCGTGAGGATCCACTATCCGTCTGCTCAAAACATCTGCTAAGGAGTCCTGTGCTCCTGGCAGAAACCTTGAAGAGTGAGTTGCAAACTGAGAGCAGTCTCCCACAAAATCATAGCTTGCCTGCAAAGAGGAGTGAATGGGTTCCCCTTGCTTGTTGATGTACCACATGACAGTAGTGTTGTCTGTTTGAATCAACACCTGCCCTGGAAGTAAATCCTTGAAAGCCATCAATGCAAACTGGACAACATTTCCTTCAGGTTGATATGTAAATGTTGAAGTCTGGCAGGCCACGTGTCTTGAACCCATTTTCCATTGAGGTGTGCTCCCCAAGCCTTGTCAGAGACATCCGTTGTTAAAATCTGACTCGCCTCTGGTCGGGTCACAGAGTCCCTTGTTTAGGTGACATTCCTGAGCCCACCACAAAAATTCCTTTTGAATGCAAGGTATTATCTGAATGACAGTGTCCAGATCTTGGCAGTGCTGTGTCCAAACATTTTTGAGATACCATTGTAGCTTCCTCATATGCAGTTTGGCATTGGAAAGCACCAGAATACAAGATGCCATGAACCCCAAGGCTTGAAGGACTGTCCTTGCAGTCAGCCTGGACCGTAGAGACAGTTGATGGAAGTAAAGTGAAAGATTCTTTTGCTTGTCCGGGGTCAAAAAAGCCATCTGAGAAGCTGTATTCAGTCTCACACCCAGAAAGCACATTTCCTGAGAGGGTACTAGACTGGACTTGTTTCGTTCACAGAATACCCTAGGCACCTTAACACTGTCATAACATACTGTAGATGGTGAAGAAGCTCGTGCTTGTCTTGAGCAAGAATCAGGCAATCGTCCAAATAAGGATACATTTGTATTCCTCAACCTGAAGAAGGCTATCACTGGAGCCAGAACTTTTGTGAATACCCTGGGCGCAGTAGATAAGCCAAAGGGCAATGCAGAGAACTGATAATGTAAAGTCCCAGCCAGCGCAGGAATCTCCTGCAACTGGACCTGATAGGAACATGAAGATAAGCCTCTTTGAGATCCAGAGTTACCATCCAGTGATCTTTGCCCAACAGAGGCAGAAGTTGTTGCAACGTCAACATTTTTGAATTTTGGAATGTCCAGATATGTGTTGAGGATAGATAAATCCAAATTGGCCTCAAGTGTTTCCTTTCTTGGTACAAGAAATAGAGAGTAAACTTCTGACAGAGGGACCTGCTGTATAGCCCCCATTTGAAGAAATCTGTTTGTGAGCCTCTACCCTTTGGTGAGGAGGAACGTCTGGCATGCCTTTGAAGGGAGGCAATGTGTGGAAATAAAACTTGTAACCTCGGTCTATAATGTCCAACACCCATTTGTCCTGGGTGACTAGAAACCAATTTTGCTTGAAGAGTGCCAACTTTCCTCCCAAAGGAGCTGCCAGACAGGAAGGATCTGGCAGCTGGAAATGCAGGTCATTGTGCCTGTTTACGAAAGGACTGGCCCCTGCCCTCCCCTGCAGATTGTACTGGTGAACTCCACGGTCTAGACCTGAAAGAACTCTGAGCTCTGCCCCTACCACGTCTAGATCTACCCCTAGACTGCGTATCAGAAGAAGGGTAAGTCCAACCCTTAGCAGGCCAGTTCCTGCTAAACTTAGGCTGCACCTGCAAAAATCTTTAACAGTCTGCATAGACTTAGCCTTGTCTTCCATTTTCTTCAAGACAGACTCCACAGGAGAACCAAACAAAACTTCAGACTGCAAAGGAGCATCTAAAATCCTAGCTTTAACATGCTCAGACAAATTCTGATCCTTAAGCCAGGAGTGCCTGCGAATAACTGAACCAGTGGCAGCCACCCTGGAAGAAACCTGTAAAGCATCAAAACCACACTGCAAAGCATGCTTACCCACCTGATCAGAGGCATGTACCAAATCCTGTAATTCCTTACACTATATGCCCTCTGCCAAAGCATCCACTTTTGATTTTAACTGAGTAAGAAGAAAATTCTGGTACTTCAACATATGAAACTGGCAATTCAAAGCCCTCATTGCTAAAGTGGAAGAGGTATACACTTTCTTACCCCACCTATCCAAAGCTCTAGCATCCTTATCCATAGGAACTGGATTCTTTACAACAGAAGCCCTGACACCCTTAGGTCCCTGGCTAATAGTTTCTGGGTCGGCCCTAGGGCTCTTATACAGATATTTATGAGCCTCAGGCACCCTGTAATACCTATCCGGCTTAACTGGAGCAGGAGGCAAAGAGTCTGGATTAAGGAAGCCTCAGAAAACGTCTTGAACAACATCCAAAACAGGAGGTATAGCCAAAGGCCTATGCTGTGGTAAAACAAAATTCCTAAGCCTCTTCCGGGAATCTGAGTAATCCTGACCTTCCCATTTAAAATGCTCCCTCATAGAATGCAGGGTTTCTGAAAAAGAAAAATCCTCTGGAGGAGAAGCAGAAGGAGTGGAATCCTCTGCGTCAGAATCAGAATAAGGAGGGAAATCCTGAATGTCTTCAGCCGAAGACTCTGAGTAATCTGAAGCCTGTTCCAAACTTTCTATTTCTGGCTCCACCCTAGGCCTCTTATCAGTAGGGGGCATAGAACCCCTGATTAAAATAATTAAATCTTCAGCCATTTTAAGCATGTGTTTTTTAGGCACAGAACCTGCAGAACCAGGACAGACACCTGTAGCAGGCAAACCAGGCCTGCCTTTGGAAGGTACCTTAGAGACAGAAGGAGAAGGCCTAACCACCTTAGGTAAAGAAGGGAGCACAACAACCTGAGAGGCCCCCTCAGCCTGACCTGACTCCTGAGAGGCCACATCTTGCAAAACCAACGTCTCCCCCTGAGACTCAGTTGAAACCTCGGCCGGTTCAACCGAACCCACAATAGTGTCTAAAGAACCGGCGTCCGGAACGGACGAGTCATCCTGCTTGGACTTCAAAGATTTATCTTTGCGCTTCTTGTAGCGGCATCAGAGGATCCGGCGGCATATTGTAATTACACGCTTACGAAAACAAGCCTAGCACAATCCAACCGACGTTTAATGGTGCGCTTATTAAATCTAGCACAAAAGCGACACTCTACTACGTCGTGCTCAGGTCCCAAACAAGGAATACAAAGAGAGTGGTAATCCCTATGCGGTATCCGTTTCCCACAAGAAATACAATTATTCACTTTTTTCTGACATCCGGAAATAACTGAGGCAAGAAAAACAAAAATATTCTAACGGGTACTTAGCCCAACTTGGTTTCGGGTCTGAAACTCAGAATCACGAAAATTTCAAGACTTGCAAACGCTGCTTCTGCTTCGGACCATGCGGCAAAAAAGACTGAGGAAATGATGTCGGTCATGCACTTTAATACCTTGACGCTCTGACGTCAGTTCTGAACGCCCATGACCGACGTCAGCCTAATACTTTGGTATTCGGGCCGACCGAGGACAGCGGACTACCCATAAGTTATGACTGCAGCAATGTGAGATGAAGAACATAAACATTTTTCCAGCAGACAGAGTCGGCGTCTAAGGGTGGAAGAAGGACTCGAACAGCAAACCGGGAATTTTTCCTCCTGCTCACACCGGGGGGTCCCCTTTACTTTGGGGCCAAAGAGAGTGGCACCGTCAAATGGGGCGTTAGTAAAGGAAGACTTGAAGGCTTCCGCAAATGAACATAAGCGCATCCAGGATTGTCTGCGAAGAGCAATCGCTGAAGCTGCTGCCCTACTCGATCCTTCGTGCGTATGAGATTAGCCTGGGCGAGTTTACAATTGATGTAAGGGTATTGAGTTGTGCTGTAACTTTTTCTGAGACAGCAGCATCTGTAGTACCTGGAGGGTATCTCCCAACTCTTTGATTAGATCCCTCTGAAGGCGTGTGAAGTGGGTCAAATAGTTCAGGGATCGCATAGAAAAAGCCGCTGAACTAAAATGCCCTGTCCATCTAGAATCTCTGTTAGGGGATGGACAGATGAGGAAGATTCCGACATCTCCTTCTTCGTGGCCGCTGCCACCATAGCGTCCACTGGAACTCCCTTCGTTAGATAAGCCTTGTCCTGGGGTGCAGTAATATACTTATTAGGCTTCCTAGGGACTGGTTCCACGGTGTCAGGCGTCTCCCACGCCCTTAGAGCAATCAGCTCCATTAACTCATCGAAGGGCGGAGTGACCCAGGAGGAGGAAGGACGAGCACCAAATGCCTTCAGCAAGACTGACTCATCCTCAGAAGGGGGGAGGGACTGCCAATCACCTCTCTGCTTCAGGATCTCCAAGATGTCCGAAAAGGAGACATCTTCTGAGGGTGACTTTGGGGACCCTTCAGACTCATCCAAGTCAGTGTCGGATGTCAAAGATTCTTGTGGAGAATCTAAGTGTCTCCTCTTACACAATCTTTTCCTAGGGACTTCTTCGGGGGGAGCATCCGAAGAAGCCTCCGAGGAAGAGGGGCACCCTCCAGGGGTGGCTGAGACACAGGTGCTCAGCCCAGGCGACGCCGTGGGTGCAGAGGAGGATACTCGGTCCCTGGGAGGAGAAGCTGTTCCTGCTGATGTGGTTGTCTGGGTAGACAACACCTTCCTCATGGTCGAAGGCCCGGGTCCCAGTCGAGGTATCTCCGGTTCAAGAAATGGGAAGAATCCCGAAACAGGCACGAAGGCATCGACCCGAGGCGGAACAGAGTCGATCCGAGCGAGGCCCGAGAGGGCGTCGGAACGAAACATCGATCAGACTCTCTGTCCGGAACCAAGGATGGATCGCCCCGAGACCCGGTACGGATCCGACGGAGTCGAGGTGAACGGAGCCGACTGAGAAAAGGACGGTTCTGGCACAGAGGGCTCCACAATCAGCAGATCAGCTTCTTCCGGCTCCGAAGACTGGACAGGTCTCTGAGGAGGAACAAATGGAGATAATGGAAGGCCTTCAAGTCTAGACACCAATTGAGAGGAGACTGAGATGAGTTTGGATAAGGCCGTATTCTCCATTAACTTCTGCACCACGCGGTCTACATTGGTGTCTGAGAGGGGTCTGGAAGAACGGGTTGAAGGAATCGAAGACGGAGCCGACCTCAACAGTGTCGGGGGAGGGAGCTCCGTCACCGGTTCCAAGACTCGAGGCTCGGAAACTGCCAACAGTTGAGCACTCGGTCCCGAAGTCTGTGGAACCGGTGATCGAACTTTAACTGAAGAGCTCGGAGCCGATGACCTGGGCTCCGTCTTCAATTCCTTCGAGGATTTGGATGCCTGGTCTGAAGCATCCAGAGCCTCCTGAAAAGTAGGTTTTAACAAACCCCTATCCATGAGTTTCCTGCGCCTATCTGTCATGACCCTCCCACTGAAAGAATGACAAATAGAACAGTCTTCTTGCAGGTGGAGAGAGCCAAGACAGTAGACGCAGGAACTATGATTGTCAGTAACTGACATCTTTTGCCCACATTGGCAACGCTTAAACCCCGATTTAGCTTTCTCAGACATTTTTCTAAAGCTAACAATAGGGATAATAAGAAGTAAAAGTCAAGTCCAGTTAAGAAAGTCAAATCCGGTAAATTGTCAAATCCAGTAAGAAAAGTCTATCTGGTAGTCAACTCCTGTAAAGGGTGGGATAGGCCCCGAAGGAAACTCTGATAAGTTAAATAACTTTAACTGGAACCGAGAAAATCCTCGAGACAGTATCACACACACACACAGTCAATAAACAATGGTTTAGAAAAAGACAATTCTCAAAAAATACAAGAAAAATCCTTAAATCTTAGCTTTAGGTGCTAGAGCTCGATCAAGTGATGGACTGCAGCGGCACAGCGCTGCAGCGGCAAACTAGATCTGAGGTAAAGGCAGAGGGGGATTGTGGGAGTTAGGTTGGTCTCGAGCTTCTTCTCGATGCAGAGCTTGCAGGCGGCCGACACGCTGCCGAGGATCGGCTCCGAACCCAGGTGTAAGAACAAACGGCGAGATCGAACACTCTCACATCAGTGTTATTTTATATCCACAGTTCATGTACAACCTGAAAATCTGTGTCCCCCTCACCCCTGTCACCATTAATACACAAGTGAATACATTCTGATAACTGGGAAGGTGTAAGGTGGCAGAGAAGTTCTACTGAAATCAGAGGTGGCAAAAGGCAAGTTAGGGTCACTAAGTGATCGCAATGCAGAAGAGGCATAGCTTAAGATGCAATTGCTCTACCCAACTTGTAACCACAGAGGCAGCATAGGCCTACAATTCATTCAACACAGAAAATGGGTACTTCTTTACAAAGCACTGTTTGGAAGACAGGAAAATAAAAATAAGTCTGCTCAAGCAGATGGCTTCAAACATTTTAATGCTAAATGTTGAAAACCACTCAAACATAAAAATGTTGTGTCTTTCAGCTTTTCCCGGTTAGGGGTCGCCACAGCGGAACTCCGGTCCGCTAATGATTGGCAGTTGATTTTTACGTGCAGAGTACCAGCCCTGACGCACAACCTTCAACGAAGGTACGCCCATTCACGCATGTCTCCACGCAGAAGACGCTCTAGCTGAGTCGAACCGGACAGTGTCTTACTGTGAGGCGACAACGCTACCGCAACACCACCACTGCGGATTACTCAAAAACATAAAAATCAAAAGTAAAATTGGAAAGATGAGCACTTTCACATCACCAAAGGATGCTTCATCATATCTAAAGACTGTATTGCAGTACAATAATCCATTTAGTCTCCAAGTCCTCTGTACTTGTTCTCACGTCACCAACCCTAATATCGGGCAGAAACACCTCAAGCACCAAAAATTTAAAAACATGATTAGAGCCTTGTTTAGTCCCCCCCTTTTTTTTTTCAGAGGAACATTTCGGCAAGCAGGTTTATTAATGGCAGCAGGAGCTTCCAAATGGACGGGCACAATATTCTAGATAAACAGGGGCACTTTCTCTGCCCCTTCTTCCAAGACCAACAAGAGTGGCTCTCTCTTTCACACTGATAGGATGCTGACAGCCATGGAAGACATGCATAACCCCCAGTCCACAGTGGCTATAAATGCTACACCAGAAGGATCCAAGGAAAAAGAGGAATGGTCTGAAGAAAGACAGTTGTGTACATTTACCATAAATGTAGATGTTAGAATGTATTCACTGCTGCAGTCATTACATTTGGGTCATCTGTTTGCAGGTAGCCCTTAGTCGGACTGATTAACAAAATCTTGGGTCCTGCGTCGGTTGCTGTCTCTTCTTCCATGACGTCAGGTCGTCAGGGGTATAAAACATGCAGCCAACATCATTACATCAGTTTTTCCTGCCCCAGATGTCAGGTGCCCCCCTAATGGGAAGCAATTAAATCTATAAATATACAAGTTATACCTCAAACAAAAAAGCAAATACACCAAAAAGCTTTTAAGCATTGAAAAGGAGAGAAGAGGTACAGCCAAATGAAGTCAGGGGGGCTGGACAGAGAGTAACCAGGACTCAAACAGTGAATACACTCCAACATCTACATTTATGTTAACTGTACACAACTGTGTACTATGTTCTTCATGTTTCACTGCTGCAGTCATTACACATTTGGGTAGATTCCCAAAGCTAGGGATGGGAGGAGGAATTTAGATAGCATTAGGACCAGCTATAAGGCCCTGCAAAACTGAAGTGGCAAAGTCAGCTCTGGATTTAGAGAAAATTGGCAAATGGTAATGCTTGGTGAAAGTATGTACAGAACTCCAGGTAGCACCTAATAGGATTGTCCCAGGTAGGTACGCCTCTGAGAAAGGCTGTAGAGGTAGATGCAGCCCTAGTTGAGAGGGATCTGATCCCCTGTGGGATAGGTTTTCCATTGTGCTTATAGCAGAAGTGAATGCAATGGCCTATCCATTTGGAGATAGTTCACTTTGAAATAGCCTTCCCCTCTGTCCCTGCAGCAAATGCCACCAGCAGTTGTTCAGATTTCCTTTGAGGTTTAGACCTGTCCAAGTAAAATCTAAGTTGTCTGTGCACATCTAAGGAGTGAAGTATCCATTTCCCTTTGTTCTGTGGATTAGGAAGGAAGGTAGGCAAATGAATGGACTAATTAAAGGCCACAATGTATACCACACCTTTGGCATGAAAGAGGAACTGGTCATGAGGGACACCCTGTCCGCATGAAAGATGATGAAAGGTTCCACTGCCATAAGGGCCTGTAATTCAGGATACCCTTCTTGCTGATGTGATGGCTAAAAGGGAAGCGGTTTTCCAAGAAAGGAATTTTAAATCTGCAGTAGCAGCTGGCTCGAAAGGAGGAAGGGTGAGTTTCTCCAATACAAAGTTAAGGTCCCAAGCCGGAGTTGGAGCTCTCCTGGGTGGTCTTAAAATTTTTTCCCCTCTGAGGAACTGCTTGAGCAGTGGAAGAGGGGAGGTTCTGTGGTATAATGAGCTGAAATGGCTGAGGTGTGAATTTTTGAGGAAAAAGACAGGCCCTTGTGAAGCAACTCAGTTAGGTATTGGTAAATCTGAGGTAAATGGGGCACTGCTGTACTCATCCCTTGAGATTGGTTCCAGGCACAGAATCTTTTCCATTTTCAGCATAAGATTTTCTAGTACTAGGCCTCCTTGCCTCTAAAATGACATCCATCACAGGTTTACTGAGGGATGGTAAAGGAGAGCTGAGGTAATTAGCCAGGCTGCTAGGTTTAGTGTTTGAAGCGGAGGGTGCAGAATCTGGTTCTCCTGCTGAGACAGCATGGAAGGAGTCTGAGGCAGGTGCCATGGGTCCAACAGTGACACACTGCGCAGGAGGGGTACCAGTGCTGGCATGGCCAGGCTGGTGCAATCAAAATCATCCTCGGTTTGTCTTGTTTGATCTTTAGTAGTACTTTGGAGAGCAGAGGCAGAGAAGGAAAGGCATAAACTGATGGGTTTTTCCAGTCGAAGGACAGAGCATCCACTTTCCAAGCTGGTCTGTGGGGAGTCCTTGCACAAAATGTTTCCAATTGATAGTTCTGGGGGGAGGCAAACAGGTCTATATATCTGGGCTCCCCCATTTGCTTGTCAACATGTTGAAAATCCTTGTTTCCAGTTTCCACTCGCATGGGTCCATGAGGGTTCTGCTTAGTCCATCTGCCAGTGTATTTAGTTTTCCTGGCAGGAATTGAGCTTGTAGATGTACTTGGTAGCTCAAGGCTGTGTTCAACAATGCCATGGCTAGTCTGCAGAGGGGGTAAGAATGTGTATCCCCCCTGCTTGTTTATGTAACACATCAGTGGTGTTGTCCGCCTTTACCATTAACTGTTCTGGAAGAATGTGGTCTTTGAAGGCTGAGCATTCTGTACAGCTAACATTTCTTTATGATTGATGTGAAGGTGCATTTGAATTAGGTTCCATTTGCCCTGAATGCACTTCCCTGCCAGGTGTGCCCCCCATGCATGAGGAGTCTGTTAGGGTTTGGGCGGCAGGGGGTGGTGTGAATGGTAGTCCCTTGTTTTAATGGCAGGCCTTTGCCCACCAAAGGAACTCTAGGCGTAGACAAGGAATGATAGGAATCATTGCTTCTAGATCCTGAGAATGTTGACACCATAGGCTTTTTAGATACCATTGTAGTTTCCTCATATGCAGTCTTGCATATGGAATTAGAAGAATGCAGGAGGCCATGAACCCCAAGGCTTGTAGTATTTGCCTTGCAGATAGCAGGGTTTTTGTGACCACTTGTTGGAAGTAGGTTGTCAAGTGAATTTGTTTCACTGGCATGAGGAAAGCCATCTGGGAAGTTGTATTCAAGCTTGCTCCCAGGAATATAATTTGACAGGGTACCAGGTGTGATTTCTTTTCATTTATGGTGTACCCCAGACAAGTTAGCACCCTCTGTACAAAAGCCAGATGATTCAAAAGTATGCCCTGGTTTTCTGCCAGAATTAGACAATCGTCCAGGTATTGGTATATTGGAATATTTCTTTGCCTGCAAAATGCAAGGACTGAAGCTAGGCACTTTGTGAGTACCCTGGGCGCAGTAGATAAGCCAAAGGGCAGTGCAGAGCGTGTAGCCTGCTTTGAAGCATAGGTATCTTCTGCAAGATTCCCTGATTGGGATGTGCAGGTATGTTTCCTTTAAATCTAGTGTTGACAACCAGGCATCTTTGCCTAGCATAGGGAGCAACTGGTGAAGAGTCAGCATCTTGAATTTTGGAATCGCCAAAATTAGACAGGTCCAGGATAGGATGCCATGAATTATCTTTTCTGGGTACCAAGAAAAGTCTCTAGTAGAAACCTTGTCCCTTTTCTTCTTCTGGTACCAACTGAATAGCCCCCATGCTTGAGAGAAATTACTTGTTTTTGGGCCTCTGCCCACTGATTTGGGGGTAGATCTGGCCACCCGCTTGGAGTTGGTAACGCATGGAAGTGAAACCTGTATCCCTGGGACACTATTTAAAACCCATTTGTCCTGGATAATGAGTTCCCAGTTCTTTGCATGAAGAGCAATCGTTCCCCCCCAAAGGTTTAAAACCCATTTGTCCTGGATAATGAGTTCCCTAGTTCTTTGCATGAAGAGCAATCGTTCCCCCCAAAGGGGCAGTCAGTTGAGAAGTGCTTGGCAGTTTTAAAAGGAAGGCATTGAGACAGTTTACCATGGGGGGGGTTAATACTCCCAGATTTGGAAGTGGAGGGCCCCAGCACTGCTTAGTCCTGTGCATACCCTGGGACTGAAGCCTGGGAGCTCTGCTGGATCTGGGTTTGGACTGAGAAGGTCTGGAAGAGGCAGGAAAGGACCAATTCTTGGAAGGCAAATGTCTACTAAACCTTGGAGGTTGTACTTGTAAGAAATCTTTAACAGTTTGCATAGATTTAGCTTTTTCCTCCATCTTTTTAAGAACTTCTGCTTGTTGCCAAACAGGCAGTCCTGGTTTAAGGGAGCATCCAGTAATTTCGCTTTAACATGATCTGGCAAGGATTGTTCCTTAAGCCAAGCATGCCTTCTAAGTACAGACCCAGTTACAGCAGCCCTGCAAGATGCCTCTAGTGAATCAAAGCCACATTGCAAAGTATGTTTTCCAACTTGTTCAGCTAAATGCAGTAAATCATGTAAATCCTTATTTTCAGCACAGTCAAGAATCAACATCATTTTCTGTTTAAGCAATCCAATAATATGCTTCTGATACTTAAACATATGAAACTGGCAGTTTAAGGTCCTAATGGCCAAAGTTGCAGAAGTGTACACCTTCTTACCTCAACTATCTGGCACCCTGGAGTCTCTATCAGAGGGGGTAGGATTTTTGGCAGTAGTAGCTTTAATGCCCATGGGTCCTTGTGACATGGTCTCAGGATCCGCAGTAGGATTTTTAAAGAGGAACTGGTGAGAGTCAGGGACCCTGTAATATCCATCAGGTTTTCTGGGAGCAGGAGGTAAAGAATAAGAGGCCAAGCTAGATTCCAAAAAGGCATAATCAACAATGTCCAGTACAGGAGGTATGGCTAAAGGCCTGTGTTGGGGCAGGAGTAAGAAATCCCTAAGCCTCTTTTTAGAATCAGAGAAATCCTGACTTTCCCAACGAAAATGCTCCCTGAGAGTATGCAAGGTTTCACCAAAAGAAAAATCCTCTGGAGGGGAAGCAAAGGGAATACAGTCCTCAGCATCAGAATCCTCATAGGTAGATAAGGGTAAATCTTGGTCCTCAGAGGAAACAGAAAATTCAGACTCCTAGTCAACTCAGTCCTAGGTCTCTTAGAGGGGGAAGGCTGGCTTCCCCTGATTAAAGTAATAAGGTCTTCAGCCATTCTTATTTGTTTTTTAGGAATAGAGGCCTGACCATGCGGTCTGAGTGTCAGTTTTCTAGGCATGATTCGAGTTTTAGGCCTTGAGGAAGAAGATGGCGTTGGTTTAATACGCAAGTCAGTAGGCCTGAATACACCCTCAGAAGCCGGTGCCTGCACAGCGGCTCCAGACCCATCCAAGGAACAGCCATCCGCAGGTTCCACAGTTGAAGCATCTCGCAGCATACCGGACTCTGAATGGGTCTCAGTAGAGACCGGCGTATCTGAAGTAGCGGGTATCAAGGGTTGCGAAAGCACCTCACTGAGTACTGGCTTAGAAGCGTCGTCGGCAGCCTTGGACCTAGGCAGCCTGTCGTTGTCTTTATCTTTGCATTTTTTTGGAATGTCGGTAGTCAGACGGCTTACCGAAGACATATCAGGATAAGTGAACTGTGCACCAAAATATTTAGAAGCAAAAATATATCGACGATGGACAGTTCGTGGTTTAAATAAGGCACAAAACCGACAGCGAGGTATGTCGTTATCAGGGCCTAGGCAAGGAATACAGTATGAATGAAAATCTTCATGAGGTATTTGCTTTCCACAAGTAATACAATACTGTGGTGCTGTGGTAGCGTTGTCGCCTCACAGTTAGACTTTGCCTGTTCGATTCTCAGTTAGAGCGTCTTCTGTGTGGCGACATGCGTGAATGGGTGTTCCTTCGCTGAAGGTTGTGCGTTAGGCCTGGCAAGCCAGTATGTAAAAATCTACTGCCAATCATTAGCGGATCGGAGTTCCGCTGTGGCGACCCCTAACCGGGAAAAGCCGAAAGACAAACAGACATCAGTTTAGAGCAAGAAAAAGTTTCCCCAACAGGGTACCTAGCTCTTAGTTGAAGACTTCGGTTCTGAAACTCGAAAATTTCAGGAGTCGGCCAACCAGCACTTGCGAACTGCTTCTGCTTCGGGCACCGCACGGCAAGAAAGACTGATGTAATGGTGTCGGCTGCATGTTTTATACCCCTGACGACCTGACGTCACGGAAGAAGGGACAGCAAGCAACACAGTACCCAAGACTTTGTTAATCAGGCAGACTGAGGGCTACTGCAAGCAAATAACCCAAATGTGATGAAACACGAAAACATGTGCACATTTACTTAACTAAATCTGTTTTAAGTTTAACAAACCACACTAATGATCTTAACATGCTAAAGACTAAAACAGACACTTACAATAGCAAACGTGAACTCAACAAATTTACCACCATCAGTTAATGTGAGAACTGCTCTTCCACTTTCATTGCAACTTCCACTGGCTTGTGTCAAGTTGGGATTTATATTCAGAATTCTTGTGTCCTATGGGATGAACAAAAAAAGGCAGAACAGTTTTAGTAACAATGCCATATATTCAAAAACATTAAGTGCAACACTTGCTGCCTTCGTTCAATTTTAATACAATCATTACATTTCAAGCCCTACAGAACTATCAGGATAGATACCCCACGTAAACTCGTTGCTACCAGTACTCTTTTTGCAACCAAAGTGACATACCAGTATATGCGAAACATATATGTAAATTCAGTGCCAGATTCAGAGATTCTGCATTACCAAAGTTTCAGCCTGTGAGCGTATTTTTTCAATTCATGCCCTTGAACCCAAAAGCATGATGCAACAACGTATACTTCCTTATATGCAGAGCACTTACTATTCAAAGTACTATTTCACTGCATGCTTCAGGACTTCCCTGCTAACATTCTGTTATGACACATGTAAATAAAGCTAGCCCAGGGGTCTACAGATTAAAGGTACCCTCTTTTTGCTCACCTCCTCCAAGCAGCTGACCACTTTCCTTGCAAAAGGACTGAAAACATTTGAACATCGTCTGCCATAACCTGGTAAACTGGAGGCATTCGTACTGACCAGTACCAATATCATACTGCTAACTTCTAATATAAATTATGGCATTGGTCATTTGTATCTCAGGCCACTGAACAAGCCACTGTTGCTAAAGCTGCCAGTTCTGATACCCTAGTCTAAAGCTGTTTAAGGATACTCTGAATGCATTTTCAAAGCTTTTACTTTGTGATGGTTCCCTTCATTCACTGAATAACACCCCCTTTATACACACACACAATCAGCTAGGAGTGGCTGATTCATGACAAGTACTCTACATTATCTGAACAAATCTTCAAAGCTCAAGACGGTTTTATCATTCTGCACTTTGCTCCCCCAAGAGAGAGAGACACCAAAAAAACTGCCACAAACACCAACATCCTTGTTATGGCATTAACCAGGGTTTAGGAAAAAGATAAAGTCATTATAGGGCCAATTGGCATGGGTATGAATAAGCACTACTGGAAACCTTCTGCCCTGGACAGAAGAATCAGGAACACCTTACCAGCTGAAGTAGCCCTCTGAGAACAGAAGAGTGTATACATTTTAAAAGAAAGAGGGCACTGAACATCAGGCACCATCCCTTACAGATTAGTAAGGAAAAAACTGCTACAGACTTGTCTTAAGAAACTCAACATTCTGACTGCAACCTGTGCTCCTGTATTACTACAGAGCCCAGGAAATGAGCATTAATGAGTGCCAAAGCAAAGTTCTACAACCCTGAAGGAATGGTGCTGCCTACAAAAGGCAGTGAAGAAAGCCTTACTGTAGTGGCCTGACAAGTGGCATTGAGGAGGGTACTGTACCCCATGGGCTTCTGACCAGATAATATGAGGGGAGGCAAATTTGACTTATCAAGTTAATTCTTTTAAAGAGCACCACTCTAAATGGGTGCAAAGCACAGTATGAAATGATGCACAAACAGGTTCTTAGTTACATTTTCCTCAAATTCACCTGGGTTTGCTTAGACTTTTTCAGTTCTGACTGGTCCACACAGCTAGTGACTATACCTCAACTTCTCTTATGCATCGACATCTACTGCTCCTAATACTCAAGTCTTATCTCTCTGCCTTCAGAACAGCAGCAGAGCTGAAAGAGGACAATATGAATTCAGATTAGAGCAAAAAAAATGTTAAGCAGTATTGGCGCATCAAGTAATTCTGTTGCTTTCTTTACCTAACCAGAGTAAAGCTGCTTGACTCAAAAGGAACTGTTCTCTTTAGTAGGGATTAAAAAAATAATAATTTAGTGAGAGTTGTGGTCGAGTTTTAACAGCGCCATTTCACAGAAAAGAGTTACATAAAGCCCTAGACAAACAGTGCCAAGGGGGGAAATGGCTATCTTCCAAAAGACAGCAAAATCACAGGAAAATGACTAAATGGTGAGGGGAAAACATGGGCTATAAAACCCCAAGTAAAATAAGAAAATGTACTGATCTAGACATCAGATGGAATCAGAGAGAGTACGTGATCCTACCTACATTTATAAGCAGCAGAGAGAGTATGTGATCCTACCTACGTATAAGCAGCAGAAAGAGTACGTGACCCTACCTACTTATGAGAAATTAAATGATAAAAAAAAAAACAGTAAATTCAGAACTTTTAAAGAGCAAATCCAATGATAGGAATAAGTGGTAGCCTAATGCCACTGTTTGCTCCATGCACTTGGGTTCTTTATGATCTGTTTAAATGCTTTTTACTTTTTTGTACACAGGTTATGACTAAAAGGGTCAGCAGACCAACTCACGTTCTTGGTTATCAAATTCCCCAAAAAATAGTCAGCTTATGTACTTTTTCCTCAGAGCTCTGTTCCAAGGTCCACTGAATTTTTAATTTCCCAAAATAATCCCTTCTCTAAAACTTACCACAGGGGTTTTAGACAGAGCTTGGGTGCCACAGCCTTGTTTGAAAGCAACCAGACTTTGATCCATCTGTTAACTCTACCATGAGAGGAGTTCCTTGAAACAAGGTAGTAAAGGGAGGACACTACATGGAGTGAACATGTTGGCACCATCTATTCCACAGGTACCCTCAGTAACCCCAAATACACTCTTTCAAAATAACTGATACAGCCACATCTCATGGAACCTCTACTTCAAGCTCATAAGGGAACCCACCACAGAATCCAATACTGTAGTCATTTAGTCAGTGGAGACTCCATTACTAGACACTGATATCACCTCTCACCAGGCTGAGTAAGGAGAAAGTTAAATAACAGTACTTTTAAACTGACAGAAATGAGTGCTCTGTTTAAAAGTATGTTACAGTCAGGAGACAATCCATCAAAACACAAAACTCCTAGCTTTAAAATAACCTTCCTGAAGAGAAAAGTACTAATCAGTTAAAAAAAAAAGAAGGAAGTGCCCCCACCTCCACAAAAAAAGGGAATTTAGGGAATGTATCTGCCCAGCTAAGGAAAGCACAAGTAGACTGTCAATCCTCAAAAGCATCAGAGGACCATACTCCTTGGCAGTAGTAAAGCTCTAAAGGCCTTCACACCAAAACCTTTTTTTAGACAGCTCAGCTCGAGCTACTCGATAGTCTGGGCATGTGGAAGGTGCCCTGAAACTTTGGAAGCTGGCCTGGTATGATATAACCCATACAGCTACAGCTACTGCAGCAATGGATCAATATGAAGATCAACGTTTACATACTAGCCATTCATTATTTTCTACACTGATTATTAACCAGAAAAGAAAATTCAAATTTAGCTTCAAATATGCAATCCCTCAGCACTCAAAAGAACAGAAAAACAAAACATTAAGTGAAAAAACACTGGAAATTACAGTTTTGTTGGTAGAGGAGCTGTAACTCAGCTGAAGACCGACTGTAGCCAGCAAGCAAATATCACCACCCTTTCCGGTGACATTGTATTTTCCAGTGTCTGGTTTTACTGGTGGTGAGGAAGTTGGTGCTGCTGTTGTTACTGGAACAGTCGTTGCATTTGCTGCTGGGGTCGTTGTATTTGCTGCTGGGGTCGTTGTATTTGCTGCTGGGGTCGTCGTATGTGCTGCCGTTGTGGGAGCTGCCGTTGTTGACGATATATCTGCTTTACACACAAATTCTAGAAAGATAAAATAGTTGACATAAATATTTATAAACTACAAAAAACCGCAGCAAAATACATTTTGTTGCAGTATACAACACTGCCGAAAATCTTGCAAATGTGGCAGTAGCCTTCACGAAGGGTGTCAGTGATACAGCAAACCATTTCCACATGCTGTATACAGGTGACACAGGGACAAAGAAAATGTTAAATTTCAAGTACCTTAAACAGCAGGACAACCAAAATGAAAACACTGCTACAAATTCAAGGGAAATGCTACATCTATAAACAATGTGCCTCAATAAAAAATATCACTTCAGAGCTTCAGGCTGGGCATAAAGTAAACTGTACTGAAACTGACAACATCCTGACAAAATGTCAATGTTTGCTTACATACTAGCCAATCATAATTCTACCACACTCAACCCAAACACTTAAGCTAGGTTTTCTTCTCTTCAGTCTGTAACATGGAGCCTTTCACCCCGCCCACCCCACTCTACCCTAACAGTCTAACATTTCCTCTAATTTCTCAAAGACACGAAATGACCCTAATTCTTTCACTATGCATTTGTTTTCCTAATTCACTGCTGGATCTTGCCTGTTACTCCTGCCATCTGAGCCACCTCTCCTTTTGAGCTCCACCTAACCAATCCAGTAAGTACCCAATTCAATCTGTACATTTAATAAATCTGCCTCTCTTCTTTCAATCAGTAAGTACACTCAAGGTATTCAGCTCTTCAAAATTTAGTCTCTCAATATTTCAATTTTGGTAGCTCTCCTTTACAGCCCTATATCTGTCCCCGTGCAGACAGGAAGTGGATAACTTATCAGAATACCAAGCAATCCTTAACTTTACTCACAAAGCTATGCATCCAATATATATGGAGGACCTACGTACTATTTCACACCGTTATCCTTCAGTCATTATTCCTAGCATGAGTCTTACACCACCATCCCTTAAAGGCTCCTAATCTACACAGTGACAGCGTTGCAAAGTTCCAGAAGAGCTCAAGACTGGTACCTCTCCCAATCATGGTGGTGTCATTAAAAAGTACAGTTGTGTACCTACCATAAATGTAGATGTTAGAGTGTATTCACTGTTGCAGTCATTACTCTTGGATTATCCTTACTGGCAGGCTACCCGGAGTCGGCCAGAATTCCAAAGTCTAGGTCCAGTGTCGGTTGCTGTTGCCGCTTCCCTGACGTCAGTGCGCCAGGGATATAAAGATGCAGCTGACGCCATTTTCTTCAGTTTTTCTTGCCCCAGATGTCCGGTGCCCCCAAAATGGTAGGCTAAAAATATTATGCCAATAATTATGTATGCAGTAAAATAAACATTTCCTTCAACTACAAGCAAATACACCACATAAGTTGTATAAGATAGAGAAGTATAGGTAAGTCCCAGCAAAGAAAAGGGGGATGGTGGGTAGGTAACCTGGAGTGCAACAGTGAATACACTCTAACATCTACATTTATGGTAGGTACGCAACTGTACTATGTTCGTGTTTCACTGTTGCAGTCATTACTCTTGGGTTGAATCCCAAAGGTAAGGTTGGGTGGCTGTGCCTAAATAGGATTAGGAGAGGCTATAAGGCCTTGCAGAACTGCAGTGGCGAGGCCTGCTCTGGATTTAGATTACAGAGGTAAATGGTAGTGCTTTGTAAAAGTGAGCACTGAACTCCAAGTTGCAGCCTCTAAAATGTCTTTGGTTGGTACTCCTCTAAGAAAGGCTGCTGAAGTGGCTGCTGCCTGGTAGAATGAGGTCCAATGCCCTTGGGCACTGATTTGCCATGTTGTGAGTAGCAGAAAGGAATGCAGTGGCCTATCCATTTTGAAATGGTCTGTTTTGAGATAGGCTTTCCTTGAGATCCTGCAGGATATGCCACTAAAAGTTGCTCAGTTTTTCTGAAATCTTTAGTTCTGTCCAAGTAGAAGTATAGTTGTCTGTGTATGTCCAAAAAAATGCAGAAGTCTCTCACACTTATTCTGTGGGTTTGGATAAAAGGTAGGCAAATGAATGATTTGGTTAAGGGCCACACTGGACACTACCTTAGGCATAAATGTTGGGCTCATCCTTAGAGAAACCCTGTCTGGATGGAAAATGATGAAAGGTTCCACAGCCATGAGTGCCTGTAGCTCTGAAACAGGTCTTGCAGAGGTTATTGCTACAAGCAGAGCTGTTTTCCAAGATAAAAACTTTATATCAGCTGTATTAGCTGGTTCAAAAGGTGGCAGTGTGAGTTTTTCCAAGACATAATTGAGGTCTCATGCAGGTATTGGAGCTCTCCTTGGAGGTCTTATGTTTTGGCCCCTCTGAGGTACTGCCTTAGCAATGGATGGGAAAAAATAGGAGGTTCCATATTGTAATGAGCTGAAATGGCAGAGGCATGAATTTCAATTGATGAAAAGGATAGGCCTTTGTCCAGCATCTCAGTTAGGTATTGCAAAATCTGAGGAATATTTGGTTCAGATGTGTCAATTCCTTGTACCTGGTTCCAAGCACAGAATCTTTTCCATTTTTCTGCATACGATTTTCTGGTACTGGGCCTCCTGGCCTCCAAAATAACATCCATCACTGCTTTAGAGAGAGGTGTGCTTTGAATGGTTACATTATCCGCCATGCTGCCAGATTTGGGGTCCCGAGCTGGCTGCGCAGCTAGGTCAGTAAGTGAGGAATTAGAGGCAATGTCCAGGATGGCCCTTGAAACAAACTTTTTAGGATTGGGTACCAGTGCTGGCATGGCCAGTCTGGAGCAATCAGAATCATTCTTGGCTTCTCTCGTCTGACCTTTAGGAGTACCTTGGGGAGGAGAGGCAGAGAAGGAAAGGCATATACTGTTAGACTTTTCCAGCTGAATGACAGAGCATCCACTTTCCATGCTTGCTTGCGATAAGTCCTTGTGCAGAATTTCTGTAGTTGGCAGTTGTGAGGGGAGGCAAACCGATCTAGGTCTGGGCATCCCCATTCCTTTGTCATCATGCTGAAGACTTGTGCATCCAGTTTCCACTCGTGGGGATCCGTAAGGTTTCTGCTTAGTTCGTCTGCCCGTGTTATTGCTCTTTCCTGGCACGAATTGTGCTTGCAGGTGTACTTGACAAGTCAATGCTGTGTCCCACAAAGTCATGACTTGTCTGCAGAGGGGATAGGAATGTGTGCCTCCCTGCTTATGTACCACATGACTGTAGTATGGTCCTTCCTTATCAGTAGTTGTCCTGGATGGAGAAGATCCTTGAAAGCTGTCAGGGCATTCTGAACAGCTAGCATCTCTTTTTGATTGATATGTAGATGCATTTGGCTGGTGGACCATGTGCCCTGAATACATTTTCCTGCCATGTGTGCTCCCCATGCATAATCTGATGCATCTGTTGTTACTGACTGCCGGGCTATGGGTAGAGTGAATGGTTGTCCCTTGTTGAGATGACAGGCATGTGCCCACCATCGAAACTCCTGTTGTAGGCAAGGAATGAGGGTAAGTAATGCTTCCAGGCTTTGACAATGTTGAGTCCAGACACTTTTTAGATACCACTGAAGTTTCCTCATATGCAGTCTGGCATATGGAATTAGCAGAATGCAGGATGCCATGAAGCCCAAAGCCTGCAGAATTTTTCTTGCAGATAACTGGGTCTTTGTTGCCAACATTTTGAAGTAAGAAGTTAGTTGCCTTTGTCTGGCGTGAGATAAGCCATCTGGGCACTTGTATTTAAGGTTGCACCCAGGAATATTATCTTTTGAGAAGGTACTAGTTTTGATTTCTTTTCGTTTACTGTGTACCCTAGGCAAATTAATAATCTTTTTACGAATGCCAGATGCTTTAGTAGTGTCTTTGTTCTCTGCTTGTATAAGGCAGTCGTCCAAGTAAGGATAAATTTGAATTCCTCTGTCTGCAAAATGCAATTACTGGTGCCATGCATTTTGTGAAGACCCTGGGCACAGTAGATAAGCCAAAGGGCAGTGCAGAGAATTGATAGTGCATTGAGCCAGCTATGAATCTGAGGTATCTTCTGCAAGATTGTCTGATTGGTATATGCAGGTATGCCTCTTTTAGGTCCAAAGTTACAAGCCAAACCTTCTTGCCCAGCATGGGCAGAAGCTGCTGCAGAGTTAACATTTTGAATTTTGGAACATCCAAAAATGTGTTTATAAAAGACAGGTCCAGTACTGGTCTCCAGGCTTTGTCCCTTCTGGGTAAACCCCGGGCTTGGAAATTTTTTTTGGGGGGTTTAAATGGCCTTAGCCCTGGGAAAAT